>NW_007383509.1:0-5418 GCF_000475195.1 Diaphorina citri | reverse complement strand
AATTTTCTTTAATGAAAAATGTTACCTGCTTAGGTACCGCCTATTGTACTCTATTACGGTCTTTTTGACCTAATATACTTGGACACATTTTTCTCATATCTTTTGCTTTTACAGATTTTACTTGTACATACATAGATACCCAAATCTAATTCTCGTACCTATAACTTTTTCCAGGGCTCATCATCAACAAAGGAAGCCCTCCTCTGTTAATACTCGGTCTTCACCATACCTACTACCAAGTTGAGAGCATATTAATTAGTATTATAACCCCAATAAAATAAAGTATCCACATAACTATCTCTTTTTTACTTTTTCGGAGTTTTGACCTCAGATTTGGATTTTTCACAACTTTTTACGTAGGAATCGACCTTTTATTAAAAATATTTTCCCAATTGGAACTCCTCCATTACCTACCTTCTAAAGTATACCCACATAACTATCTCTTTTTTATTTTTTTTTAGTTTACAGGGCATAAACATTCCCATTTTAAATTTATAAAACTTTAACAGAATCCTGAGCAATTTTCTTGGAAATTTAGAATAATTTTATGCATTTATTCAAGTACCTGCCCAAGTAGGTAAATAAAATTAATAAAGTTTACGTTTCTAAAGCCTAACTTATAAGTAAATGAGTTCATGCGAAAAAAGGCTCTCATTTTCTTTATTTTCTTTTTGAAATATTTTCAATTTTAAATACAGTGCACAAAACTATAACTCAACCCATTTTCTTTCTTTTAATTATTAATTGAATTTATTTTTATTTTTTATTTTCATTCAAAAAGGAAATGGTGAAAACTGCTGATTTCTATTTCTCGATTAATTGCTTTTTTGACCGCGTCACTTTTCTTATCTGGGATATACACTCTTATTATGTACTTCTTATGTGTGTGGAAAAATACAGAAAAAATAAATAAATAAAATTATATTTTGGTCATGTTTTAACTTTGAACTTTGATTAAATCTTTCTCTCCTTCTTGTTGCTCTCCTTTCCTATTTTTCGCCTTTCTTCGTTTCAAGATGATATTCCCGACCGAATTTCCATCACATGTGAAATATTATTTTTCTCTTCTTCATCACTCTACTTTTCTCGTCCTCTTTCTTTCTTCTTTTCTTTCTATATCTATGTCTCCTATACCTCTCCCTCTCTTCCAGGACTTTTTTTCTCTCTCTCCCCCTCCCTATCTCAATCTCGTTAGCACATGCACTCCCTCCGTACTCCAGTCCTCCGTCTCTTCCTCCTTCTTCTGTTCCTCTTCCTCCTTCTTCTGTTCCTCTTCCTCCTTCTTCTGGTCCTCTTCCTCCTTCTCCTTTTCCCCCTTATTTGTCTTCCATCAGTCCTTCTCTCATCCTCTTTTAAAACTCAAAAGAGGGGGGAGGGGTGGCCGGGCCCCCTCGACCCCAATTTTTTCGGAGTCTGACAGTAGAGGAGAAAAATGTACCTCGAGGGGGGGCCCCTCGGCCACTACCACTATAGTTGGTATTGTCATTGTTGTTGTTATTGTTGTTGTTGGTGTTGTTAATGGAGGGGAAGAGGAGGAGGAAATAAGGCGATCAGGTGATAGAAAATTGTTTGTCCAACGTTGTTGTTGGTGTCGTTGTTAAAACTCGCTCACTGACTCACTTAATCTTTCTCTTCCTACTGTACCTCCTTCTTTGTTTCTGGCTCGTCTATTCCTTCAAAATTGCTGCCCTAAATTTTCATGAGATAATGTATTATGTATGTAAGTAAAAGACTACATGTACATAATGTATGTAAGTAGAAATATAAGAGTGGGATTTTATATTTTTGTAATATTTATCTTTTTTGTTTCAAGTTGAGATTTAGGTTCTGAATGTGTGGGATGAATAATGAAAGTCGAGACGAGAATATACTCATAGGATGAACCTAGTGCTTAGTGGAGTGTATGAAAGGGTCGCCGGAGATAGTAAATTATCTCCTTATCTCGCAACATAGATTAAATTAAGGGTAAATCAAGTTGAGATTTAGGTTCTGAATGTGTGGGATGAATAATGAAAGTCGAGACGAGAATATACTCATAGGATGAACCTAGTGCTTAGTGTATGAAAGGGTCGCCGGAGATAGTAAATTAATCTCCTTATCTCGCAACATAGATTAAATTAAGGGTAAATAATTATTCACCTTCCCTTAATTTAAACCGTGGAAAAGGAAGAGAGAAAAATGGCTTCCTTCCCTTGAAAGAATGGGAAAAGTCCCGATTCTTTCAAAAGAAAAGGTAAAGAGAGGGAGAAATCCCATCGTCTATCCTAGTGTACTATCTGGGAAGCTCATGCATGATTAAGCAATAAGCCCAGTAGGTCCAAACTGTGTAAAGTCACTAGTGAGTTCATGAGTTCATGATGAAGAAGAAGAAGAAGGAGGAGAAGAATATGAAGAAACAAGAAAACTTGTGTATACTGCGATGTTGGGTGTTGTGTATTTTTAATGGTTTAATATCCGCCATTGATGAGAAAACAGGGATAAGTATTTGTCCCTTGAAAGAATGGGAAAAGTCCCGATTCTTTCAAAAGAAAAGGTAAAGAGAGGGAGAAATCCCATCGTCTATCCTAGTGTACTATATCTGGGAAGCTCATGCATGATTAAGCAATAAGCCCAGTAGGTCCAAATTGTGTAAAGTCACTAGTGAGTTCATGAGTTAATTTACGTTTTTAGTTTTAACAATATTTTAACTAATAACCACCAACTTATGCATTTAAGTGAGCCTATAGGTGCCCATACTGCCTATGAATAGTATATGAATGTCATACCCATACATATAGAAAAGTTAGGTATTAGATACCTACTACCTACTATACCGCAACATAGATTAAATTAAGGGTAAATAATTATTCACCTTCCCTTAATTTAAACCGTGGAAAAGGAAGAGAGAAAAATGGCTTCCTTCTCTTGAAAGAATGGGAAAAGTCCCGATTCTTTCAAAAGAAAAGGTAAAGAGAGGGAGAAATCCCATCGTCTATCCTAGTGTACTATCTGGGAAGCTCATGCATGATTAAGCAATAAGCCCAGTAGGTCCAAACTGTGTAAAGTCACTAGTGAGTTCATGAGTTCTGACATCTCTTCTCACCCTTGTGACGGGAAATCAATTCATGAAAATATTTCCAAGTACCGGGCGTGGGCAAACTAAAGAAACTGCAATATTGTAAAATCAGCGAAAAGTTAAACTAATTTTTTCCCTTTGTTCGCGTTAAATGAAGAGTGGATTACTTGTAAATAGTGAACAAATGGATCGCCACAGAGGTACCTACATAACTCGAATCTAGATCCAATAATGAATGCAGAGTTATTCAATCCTTTTTTTATCATCAACGAAAGGGGACTTGATTTACATAGATGTTAATCTCACCCTTGTGACGGGAAATCAATTCATGAAAATATTTCCAAGTACCGGGCGTGGGCAAACTAAAGAAACTGCAATATTGTAAAATAAGCGAAAAGTTAAACTAATTTTTTCCCTTTGTTCGCGTTAAATGAAGAGTGGATTACTTGTAAATAGTGAACAATATGGATCGCCACAGAGGTACCTACATAACTAGAACCTAGATCCAATAATGAATGCAGAGTTATTCAATCCTTTTTTTATCATCAACGAAAGGGGACTTGATTTACATAGATGTATCATGTTATATTTTGAGTTAGATAGGTAGATATACTTAGCAGGAAAGCAAGATAAAAGAACATGAAACATGAATAATGAAATTCAGCATGCCTAATTATGTACGCAATGCGCATGAAACATCTTTTCTCTCGTTATGTAAAGTGTAAATATTTATGTACCTACCTACCCGAATGGTAAAAACTCACTACACCACCGAGGTAGGTATTCCATACCTCGGCTGGGATTGAACCCACGCCCTCCTGTTTACCAGGCGAGCGCCTTGACCACTACACCACCAAGGCATCATTGGTGTAGTGGTTAACGCGTTGGACTTCGGATCTGTAGGTTGGTGGTTCAACGATACCTATCTGTGACGAGCATTTAAGTATGTTTAACACAATTGAAATTCCTTTTTTCCTCCTTTTTGAAATAAGTTTGTCGTACAGCCTCATTTAGTTTGAAAAAGCTATTTAGATTCTAAAACATTAGAACTCGGAAGCCAAATGGAGATGTCATGGAATGATTTAAAACGATAAAACATCAAGATAGGTACCGATAACACTGATATGTTTGTCACAAGAGAACCATAACTTATGTATTAGATAGTTGTACTTTTACTTATGAGAAACTTCAAACTTTACTGTATTATGACATACAAAAAAGACCGAAAAGAGAACTTTTATGTGAAAGTCGTGCACAAAGCAACGCCAAAGAGTTTAAAACTGTTTCTTTTTCATGTGTTCCTCGTGCATTTGTCCACTGTTATCGAATGAAGTAATGGAGATTATAGCTGGGTTCTACCTTTATAGTCCTCTTGTGGCACTTCCCGTTTGAAACTTTATAGTTCCTGATTTCTGAGGCCAAAGGATAACTTAAATCTCCGTGTAAAAAAATATTCATATTGATTTATTTTATTGAAATATAACCTACATACATAGGTATAGGTCTCCAGTTTCAAAGTTTTTCCAGATTTATGTAGGTACATAATAGTAGGTAGGATGTATTTAGGTAAGTTTTCAGTTTAGAAGCATTTGAAGTTTTTATTTGAGCTTCTGAACAATTTCTCTTTAAAAATAACTTCAAAGGTCCGGAGCCGATGCTGAGAAGTTTCTACTGAAAGCAAACTTTTGTTGAAAAGTTAATGGAAGCAAATTCATACATATCAAATAGTGTACCTTCCAGATGAATATGTTTATTTGGTCCATATTTTGGCCTGTAAAACTTGCAACTTGAAGTTGTCTCAAAATAAAGTTGTTCTCCCATATATTTTTTTTCGACGGAACTTTTCCAATAATTTATCCGTCCTTTCAAATTGTATAGGTATATGTAGGTACATGTATAATGTATATTTTCCTGTATTTGTACTTTTGCTATCTTGAAATTTAAAAGAAAAATAATGCTCTCTAACAAACAGAAGACAGAAAAGTTCAACATATGAGGAAGAAGGAAGTCCCCCATAGCAATCCCGTGAGAGGAAGGATAACATCCACCGGCGTCAACTTTTATATATACTCCCGTCCTTCTTTGCCAATATTGTAAATAAGTTTTCGGAAGGTAAACAATATCTTAGGAAGTACTGAGTTTTTCTCGAATTAAGTCTCAGGTGTAGGAGTTGGGCTGACAATGTAATATGCTTATACCTAATATACAGCAGTTACAAGGCTTGTGATTTTTTATTTACGTTTTTAGTTTTAACAATATTTTAACTAATAACCACCAACTTATGCATTTAAGTGAGCCTATAGGTGCCCATACTGCCTATGGATGTCATAGATAAACCCATACATATAAAAAAGTTAGGTATT
>NW_007383508.1:0-5420 GCF_000475195.1 Diaphorina citri | reverse complement strand
AGTATAAGCTCAAAGCCAATCCGAAGTTCCAACATTCGGATCATCAAGTGTGCTTTTTTCCTCATAATATCCAGATATCGGGGGGACATCGTATGTATATTAAGCACAGAGAAGCATACTTTCGATATCGATAAATCGAAAACGATATTTCGATTCGATATATCAAACCTAAACTCAATTTACCTGTAATATAAGCTCAAAGCCAATCCGATGTTCTAACATTCGAATCACCAGGTGTGCTTTCTTCCGCATAATATCCAAATATTGGGGGGACATCGTATGTATATTAAGCATAGAGAAGTAGGTACTTTCGATATCGATAAATCGAAAAAATCGATATTTCGATTCGATATATCAAACCCAAACTCAATTTACCTGTAATATAAGCTCAAAGCCAATCCGATGTTCTAACATTCGAATCACCAGGTGTGCTTTCTTCCGCATAATATCCAAATATTGGGGGGACATCGTATGTATATTAAGCATAGAGAAGTAGGGAACGGGAGAATCTGAGCTGTAAAAATCGGAAAAAAACTATTGAAAGGGCGAGTCAGAGCTGAAAATTGTATTAGAAAAAGTAGTGATATCCCACACAAAAACCGTTTAGGTAATTGAATAAACGCCAAGAGTCAACTGAAAATACACAGAACTGGCGAGTCTGAGCTGAAAATGGTAGAAAAAAGTGGTGAGATCCCACACAAAAACTGTTTGTGTAAGAAAATAAACGCCAAGAGTCAACTGAAATGCCACTGGTAGTCAGGCTGCTCGATCACTACCGAACGAATAATAGTCATCTCCGGATCCAACCGAATCCACAGGACGGGGGAGTCGGAGCTGAAAATAATGGGAAAAAATAGTGATATCCCACACAAAAACCATTTGTGTAAGAAAATGAACGCCATACCTACGCCAAGAGTTTAACAATCATGTACCTACTTGTATATTGTAAAAGTTACTATAGAACATAAAAATAAGCATCATTCAATAGGATAAGGAAAGTCGTGTGATGTTCACACCAGATTTTTGTAGCAATTTTCCAGTGACGCTACTTCTGAACAAGTACCAAAAAAAAAAATAATAATAATAATAATAAAATCGAATTATCAACTTACATTCTGAATCCACTCCCGGTACGGATTATTCCCAAAGCACTTCTTCATATAGAGGCCCGTCAAATAGCCAGATATACCCTTGGTAAGCCACCAGTCCGACCACGCCTGCATGGATATGAAACAACCGAAGAACTGTTCCGCGATAGCCAGGGCCATAGCACGACGTGTTATGTAGACTTGATCTATGATGGGCGCTGGATGTAGGAGATTGATACTGAGAAACACAAAAATAGAGAAAATAGTGATATCCCTCACAAAAACCATTTGTGTAAGAAAGTTAACGCCAAGAGTCGACTGAAATGACACTGGTAGCCAGGGTCATAGCACGACGTGTTATGTAGACTTGATCTATGATCGGAGCTTGATGTAGGAGATTGATACTCAGAAATATAGAAATAGAAAAAATTTAAATTACATGTATAGGTATTGAACATTTTTGTCAACTTTAATCAAAATCGGAGAAATTAAAAACTGATGGACAAATCGCCGAGAAAAAACTTAGACTCATTTTGTTCTTTGATAAAAAGAGATGCTACTAAAGGTTTATTTTCCTTTCGGAAACGGAACCTATTCCGAGGGCACGTCATCTAGGATTTTCTATGGTTAAGTCCAGGTGCTATCATGCCAAATGAGGGGAAACGAGTTTCAGAAGAGGGGACATTTCGAAAGAAAAATACAACTCAAATTACCTCAATATACTCATAGACGCATAGGCTGTAACATCCGTGACTGTGCTATCCACAAACACCTGCTTGTAACAAGGATACGGATATCGGTTTGACAGGGTCTCCTCGAAAAATTCGAACATCTGATGCACATGGCGAACCGACACCTTGAGAAGATCCTTGAGAGGGGGCAGACAGAAGTGAGTCACTTCGTGCATGAATGGATCCACGTATATGTCGAATGGACTGAAAGACAGACGATATAATGGAGTTTTAATCAATAGAACATGTGTGACGTTTGGACAGTAACTTAAAGGCTAATTTGGACATTAACTTGAAGGCTGCTGGGGTAGAGGGACTTTTTAGTCTCATTCGAGCAGGATAGACAAGGCATAGGTATTCTATTTTAAAGGCTAATTTTAAGTCTCAAGACAAACATTGACAGTGACTTAAAAAGGCTAATTAGCCGGCCTTCGTTGTCAGTGCTACATTGCGGCTTCAATGCCCGCTCGAAGCGAACCTTATCCTAAACAGATAAGGTTCGTTTTCGAAACGGCAGGCTTTCTCCTGTCTTATTATTTTCCTTTCAATTTCAGTAAGATGAGTTGTTTTAGTAAGTATGTAGGTACTCTCTATCAAACATTTTAAAATATTAATGATAGAAAAATGGGTTCAGACAGTAACTTAAAGGCTAATTTGGACATTAACTTGAAGGCTGCTGGGGTAGAGGGACTTTTTAGTCTCATTCGAGCAGGATAAACAAGGCATAGGTATTCTATTTTCAAGGCTAATTTTAAGTCTCAAGACAAACATTGACAGTGACTTAAAAAGGCTAATTAGCCGGCCTACGTTGTCAGTGCTACATTGCGGCTTCAATGCCCGCTCGAAGCAAACTTTATCCTAAACAGATAAGGTTCGTTTTCGAAACGGGTGGCTTTCTCCTGTCCTATTATTTTCCTTTCAATTTCAGTAAGATGAGTTGTTTTAGTAGGTACTCTCTATCAAACATTTTAAAATATTAATGATAGAAAAATGAAGGGCGAGTGTTTCGGGACAAAAAACCTCTATTATTATTTGTTACAGTGCCCTCTTCAGCTGTGTCCACATATAGTCGACGGTCGTAAAACACAGCTTTTGAGAAAAAGTAATAATAGTATAGGTACTCCACTCACCCCACAGCCAGGGCGATAGACGGCGCATGCCGGACGGTGGAGGCCATGGTAAGTATCCTCTGTGACCGAGTAAGAGCACTGCGTCGCGGGTTCGATTCCCGCCCGGGGCGGATTTCGTAGAAGCTTAACCTATCCTTGAGGGCTATTTTTAGTCCCTACACCTAAGCCTGAGCTTGGACTTTTTGTGTATGGAGTGGATTTTATCTCGTCGCGGGTTCGATTCCCGCCCGGGGCGGATTTCGTAGAAGCTTAACCTATCCTTGAGGGCTATTTTTAGTCCCTACACCTAAGCCTCAGCTTGGACTTTTTGTGTATGGAGCTATGGAGCGGATTTTATCTTCAACAGATAAAGTTCGTTCTCGGAACGGCTGGCTTTCTCCTATCCTATCTTCCTTCTCTCTTCGCTTTTGGGACGATAAGACCTTAGCAGTTATAGTTCCCTCTATCAAACCTCTTAAGCCAGCTACTCACTATCAGGGAGACCAGGTGTACCTGTCGTCAGATCTACCTGATATTGAGGCCTTAGAAAAAATCTATTCTACCAGTTCGGTTGATTTGCATAACATTAGTTGCTCACTAGACTCTTTTGTCTCGCCAGGCCTGGTTTTATTGTGATACCTTCAACGGATACATATTTCTTTGAGATTCATGTATCTGCAAGAGCCAGTGATAGGTTCTTTTCAAGCCTCGTTTATTCAATAAATACTCACAGAACATTTTTTATAATTATGTAAGTAAATTAAATTAAGGAATACAGTAATAGATCAGTTGCGCTTACTTGTGTGATGTTTCAAAGTCATAGAGCAGGAAAAATGAGGACCAATGGAATTTTTCTTTTTCTTCTACGACTTCTAGATACCGAGATAAATCGATTTAAATAATACTGATAAATCGTAAAGTTTGCCGTCACGACATATGCTCCCGTAGGCGATGACGTCATAATTCATGACTCCCGCTTCGTTTGTTTGTGCGCAAGCGTTTCTGCGCATTTTGACATTAAGTCTGACGTCACAACTCTTTGAACTTTTTAATTAGAACGGCAATTAAAAATTGAATTTTCGACCTTTTAAAGTTACTTTTTCGGAGTTTTGACTTCAGATTTGGATTTTTCACAACTTCTTACGTAGGAATCGACCTTTTATTCATAATTTTTACCCAACTGCAACTGCTCCATTGGGTTGGTTGATTAAAAAACGAATTTACACTCGGATTGTGCTCTGAACAAAACACATCAAAAATTAAAAATATGAACAGGGGAGGAAATCACTAGCCTTTTCGTTTTACATTGTTTACAGGATTTTCCCCCTACTCACCTACAGGATTCTCCAATGAGAACTCTACCGTGACACGAACCGGTTTCCCGGCCTGGATGAGAGGTGCAGCCTCCGGAGTAACGCTGATGATGAGCTCTCCAAACTTGTGATCTGGATCTACAGACTGGGCTGCCGTCACGTGCTTGGCTGAGAAAAACTCAAGAGCACGACTGAAAAGTAGCTTGTGATCTGGATCTACAGACTGGGCTGCCGTCACGTGCTTGGCTGAGAAAAACTCAAGAGCACGACTGAAAAGTAGAAAAAAAAAAATGGTATACAAAAAATAAAACCATTACAACTTATTAGTTAGAAAAAAAATGCACTCAGAGGACCCTATCTACATATTGGAAAATGGCCCCCTCAAGGACCCTGCATGTCAAATATGAGCCAAAAACTGATCTGCAGAGATTATTATTGAGTTGACTAATTTTACAAATAAGTAAGCACCTATTAAATTGAAGGCTTGTTGATATGTGTCTGTGAGTCTGTGCCAAAGCTTGTTTTCCTGTGACAATGCTTTTTCCCTTCTTTTTTCTCAAAGCATAGGTAAGTAATCAAATTTGGAATGTATATTTGATATTTATTTAATAATAAAAAAAACTTACTTTTTGATTTCCTCATTGCAAATATTAATCAGTGGATCACAGTAATCAAATGGGACCTCTATGTCATCATTGAAGGCTACCCGGTAAATGCGGCACTGTTTAGAATTGAGCTTGATTGTTTTCAGTGTGTCCCGAGTGGGTATCAATGTCAATTCCACTAAACCCTGCAAAATTAGATGAAAAAGAATATAGAGAAAAGGCAAAAAAAGATTTAAAAAATAATAATAAATTGGTTGATTAAAAAACGAATTTACACTCGGATTGTGCTCTGAACAAAACACATCAAAAATTAAAAATATGAACAGGGGAGGAAATCACTAGCCTTTTCGTTTTACATTGTTTACAGGATTTTCCCCCTACTCACCTACAGGATTCTCCAATGAGAACTCTACCGTGACACGAACCGGTTTCCCGGCCTGGATGAGAGGTGCAGCCTCCGGAGTAACGCTGATGATGAGCTCTCCAAACTTGTGATCTGGATCTACAGACTGGGCTGCCGTCACGTGCTTGGCTGAGAAAAACTCAAGAGCACGACTGAAAAGTAGAAAAAAAA
>NW_007383507.1:0-5421 GCF_000475195.1 Diaphorina citri | reverse complement strand
TATTAGAGGAGAAGAAATCGACGAGTTCTTTAGACTAGGTAAAAAGAATGAGGAAAAAAGAAACAGACCAATAATTGTCAAGATGATCAGTAGTTGGAGAAAGTCAGAAATTATGATGAGCAAGAGGAAACTCATTGGTACCAAAATATTTATAGAAAACGACTTGAGCGAAGAAGAAATACTGGAAAAGAGAAATATGATTGCGGAAATGAAAAATCTCAAAGCCAAAGGCCACGAAGCATACATCAAAGGCAAATCACTAGTAGTAAATATGGACAAGTATAAGAAGAATGATGGAGTGGGAGAGGAAAGAAACGGTGGTGCAGTTGGCGGAATCAGTGCGGATGTTGGAGACGGAGTGGGCGCAAGTGCTAGTGCTGAAGGTGATGATGTAATGGAGTCCGAAGAGATCGCGAATACTACAATCTATAAAACACCGATCAATACACCTGGAAAAAGACTATTGTCCCCCGAAAACATCAATGAGATAAGAAAGAATCTAACAAAAGAGAGCGCACTGAAGAAAATAAAAGGAATAAAGCAGCTACATCGTAGATCTTATAGTGATGGACAAAAAACACTAGATGAGATGATAATGAAAAGAACGGAATCTAAGACTGAAGAAAAAAATGATACCTCTAACATCGCCTATGTTAGTATCATACATGATCCAACAAAGGAAAAGGACGATGGAAAAAACGAACCAACATCTAAAACAGTAAAACAAAACCCTCAATAGCAATTCAAAGATACAATGAAAAACGAAACTCGGAACACTGAAAAGGAAAAAACGGAACAGAAAAATGAAACAAACCTCTCAAAAGTACAAAGGAGCAACGATGAAACAACATTGAAGTCACAAAACAATGAACAAACAAGAAATATAGAACATGTATCAGGACTTGAAAAGGGAACAAGGATTAGGAGAAAAACGAACAAAAACATGGAAATAAATATCGGAACACTGAATACAAGAACACTTAGGACAGAAGAAACAATTATTGTAATTTTTTGCAGTTTATCTGTAAATAAATGCCCTTGCCCAAGTTGGGTGATTATAGGGCCTATTATTATTATTATTAGGTCTTATAATAGTACAAGCTATAGCTACTACTAAATTATAAATAGTACAATTATAAATAGTACAATTACTATTATTATAAATAGGACAAGCTATAGTTACTACTATTATTTAACTAGTAAGTGGTATTACTTGTTGCTCCACGAACTGAAATCCAATCCACTAAGCATTCCGAAATCTGAACAGGGTTTATACCTTATACGCGACCTGGAAAAACTGGAAAACCTGGAAAAGTCAGGGAATCTGAAAATTGGCCAAAAAGTCATGGACAATCGTGAAATTTTAAAGATGACCTGGAAAAGTCATGGAATTTGCCACCCGGTCTAAAATTAAAAAAAGGTTCAAATCAAATATCAAGTTTTTTCCGAAAAACGGCCTACGGCGCATTCCCCCTCATTTTCCTAGACGTTCTGCATATTGCATATTTTATTTAAATGAAGGAGTAATCTTACTGATTTTTAGGTACCTCCGCCCCCTAATTTTCTGGAAAACTCATGGAAATTTTCTAGAAAAGTCATGGATAGTCATGGAATTTCATTCCGGGAAAAGCTATACCCTGCTGAATGGTTTGTGTTGACATCGGTGTAGCTTAACAATTTTGTTTAGTTTGAGATAATGGTCAAGTACTATATCATACATATTTCTGGACATGGTCACTCCAGTCAAGTGAAGACCATGTCCAGAAATATGTATCTTAAGGTGTGTCCAAACATAGTCGACCGGCCGTCGATCGACGAGGTGAATCTATGTTGTCAAGGCAGTGTGGACGGTTCAGTCGACATCAATCGGCCGGTTGACGATGTGTGGACACAGCTTGGGGCTTGGGGTAATCAATGGCTGTAATAAATACGAACAATAGAAGGATTTTATTCAGCGAGAATTATTTTTGGACAGAACGACTTTTCAAATGTTGTGTGATAGAGAGGTAACTGTAACTGCTATGGTCTTATCGTCCCGAAATCGAAGAGAAAACGAGGACAGGATAGGAGAAAGACAGCCGTTCCGAGAACGAACCTTATCTGTTTAGGATAAAGTACGCCCCGGGCGCGAATTGAACCCACGACCTAACGCTTACAAGGCAAACCACTTTAGTTAACTAGGCGCTAGCTGATATTGGTGTTTGTTATTGTTTACTAAAGAACACAAGTTAACTTTTAACTTCACACGTATGGCGGAAGTTATTATTTATTTATTCAGACATGTTTCGCACTTTGTGGCATCATCACTGTGAAAATTGCACGTAAGAAAAGACAATTCTTTAAGATGAGTCTTTACAAAGTCACTTCTGAATACATCGGTATGTTATTGTTGAATCATCAACAAAGAATGATAAGGAGAACGTATTTTCTTGTTGTTGTCTGGATCCTCCACACAACTCCTTGCATTCTCGCCAATGACGATGTTTTCCAAGAATACATATACACAGAGTAATTCAATAAAATGAAATAGAAAAATACAAGTAACATGTAGAGTAGGAGACAACCTTAACCCGTTATTGTCAATCAGTGGTCAGCTAAAAAAAAGTGGTCAGAATAAACTGCACACTACACTAAGGAGAAAAAAATATAGTGATAAAGCAAAAAAAAAAAAAAAAAAAAAAAAAAAGAGCTGGATTTCACAGGTGTGGAAACCTTTGAACCAACCAGAAGGCCTTTTTACTTTCCTTATAGGAAGGAAAGTAATGTAATCGGGTCAAATTTCGGATGGTCAGTTTTTAGTGTCAAAAGACGTTTTAAGGTCCCTAGAGCCTTATAAATCCAAAGTTTCAGCCATTGGTCCGTGTGTGTGTCCCTGTGTCTGTCTGTAAACAAAATATCTCGAGAACGGTACGAGCTAGAGACTTGAAATTTTGTATGTAGCTGTCAAATGTGACAAGGATGCGACACGAAACTTTTGGTTAAGATCGGTGCAACGGTTGGCGGCATTTTACCGCTTTTTGGCGGTTTTCGGTGTAATTTAACAATATATCGGGAACGGTATGAGCTAGAGACTTGAAATTTGGTATGGAGTTTACAAATGTGACAAGGATGCAACTCAAAACGTTTGGTTGAGATAGGTGCTGCGGTTGGCGGTATTTTGACCGCTTTTGGACAGATTTCGACCGATTTTGGCGGTTTTCACAGTTTTCAGCTAAAGCGGCAAAACGGTTAGAGATATTGTAAAAGTTAGAGAAAAAGAACACTCAAATAAGCATCATTCAATAGGATAAGGAAAGTCGTGTGATGTTCACACCAGATTTTTATATTTCAAGCTCTCCCATTCTTTACACAACTTATTTACACTCCTGAATACATCGGTATGTTATTGTTGAATCATCAACAAAGAATGATAAGGAGAACGTATTTTCTTGTTGTTGTCTGGATCCTCCACACAACTCCTTGCATTCTTGCCAATGACGATGTTTTCCAAGAATACATAAACACAGAGTAATTCAATAAAATGAAATAGAAAAATACAAGTAACATGTAGAGTAGGAGACAACCTTAACCCGTTATTGTCAATCAGTGGTCAGCTAAAAAAAAGTGGTCAGAATAAACTGCACACTACACTAAGGAGAAAAAAATATAGTGATAGGGTGCCACAAGTTTAGGGTGGAAGAACTCTATTATTGGGTTACTTGCCCTGATTTAGGTTTTTCCCGATATGGAGTTCAATATTAAGCTGTGTCCACACTGTCCACAGACAGTCGACCGATGACCGATATCGATCGACGATGTGAATCTATGTTATCGAGGCAGTGTGGACATTTCAGTCGACATCGATTGATGGCCGGTCGACTATGTCTGGACCTTTAGAGTTCCGGAACCCAGTCACTCGATTGGGCTTCCGGCACTCTAGTTTTTCAGTGTAATAGGTATTGGCGCGGGTTAACTCTTCCGTGTTACTTCTGTGAGGGCAGCGAGCCAAAAACGTGGTTTTGAAAAATCTTTACTCGCTAGGACGAACGAAGCAGAGAAAAAAAGATCAACAAGATTTTTAAAAATAAATATTATATTTATGAAGGAAAAGGTGTGTGGAAGTTTTTTGGACGGTTTACACCTATTGACGTAAAATAACCTGACGAACGTAATAGACGATGTAAATTACGCCAGAAGTTGTGTAGTACCTTGAATGTAATTCAGGGCACGATTAGTGCCATGCAGAAGGTCCCGGGTTCGACGCCCACCATTGACCAAGAAATTGGCACTCGTATTTCGATTAGAAGTTGGAAATAAAGTGTGATTGCAAATATTTCACGTGTTGACCTATAGCAGATCAGCATCTAAATGAGATGGGCATGGTACGACACAGACCACACGAGTCATTTTGCATTTTGCAAAAGTTCTGACGTAAAATATCGTAAAAGAAAACCTTTGCAAAACCATTATAACAGCTCCTGTGACGTCAAAATCGAAATATTGCGAATGCGAAGTACAATACCCAATACCTACTTAAGAATTACTTACAAGTAGGGTAAGTGTACCATTTATTCGTCCACCTAAAAAACGTACCATTTATTGGCATACCTGCCCACATTTATTTTTCTAATTTTTGTTTTTAGGACATATTTACTTGAAACCTCGCAATTTGACCACTACACCACAGTGGTCAAGGCGCTCGCCTGGTAAACAGGAGGGCGTGGGTTCAATTTTGACCTCAGCCGAAGTGGGAAATTTCTGTCCTCAATGTTATTTCAGATTTTGACCATTATAAGTAAACCTACTTTTCGCTACTAATGAAACATAATTATGTGTGTAATCTCATCTTGGTTTCCTCATAATACCTAAGTACCTATGTACCTGCTAATTGTACCATGTATAAACATTGTACATTGTTTGTCGGTAGGTTAACCTAAAATTTATGTGGACATAGATATCACTGATATTATATCAGCAGATATGTACCTAGTACATTAGATACCTATGTATCTATTTCAGCGATTCTCAGCCTGGGTTGACGCGGGTTTGATCCAAGGGTACCAGGGGATTTTTAGGGGAAAAATATGTAAATATTATTTAATTTAAAAAAAGGCCTTGAATAAATCAATCAATGAGTGAATGTAAGAATGACAGTAATTTTAGCCAAATCCCCTTTGGGGATGATTTTCTATATTTACTTTAGAGGTGGGGAGAGATCTCCAGAATTGCTGATTTTGGCTTTGTGCAACTAAAAGGTTTGTTGTAATGAATCCGCAAGCCGTAAGTCCGACAGTACTAAAAGTAGCACCATTCGATTCGGCGTGAAAAATCACATTGATTAGAATATTCACATCCGAATGACCTTTGTCTCTTACCGTTTATATGAAATAAGGGTTAAGCAACAATGACTTTGGTTAATATCAGGATGGGTGACTATCCGAT
>NW_007383506.1:3019-5266 GCF_000475195.1 Diaphorina citri | reverse complement strand
CTTTGGAATGTCTCTAGGGTCCAGACAAAACTATTATCTCTCTCCTGTTCTCTCTCTCTCCCTCATTCTCCGTCTCTCTCTCTCTCTCTTCCTCTTCCTCTCCCACCTTTTCCTCCCTCTCTCCCTTCTCTCGAAATCTCAAAGGAAGAAATTATTATTAGACAGAAATTTAACTCTCAAATCCCCAGTACCACATTTTTTCATTCCATCATTTTTATCTTGTGTAAAATTCAATTCATTTCACTCGTATTGATTTATTAAAGAGTCGTGACATTCGTGAATCGTGACTGTCATTTAACACTTCAGGCTATAAAATCTCTTTCTCTCTTCCTCTTCCTTCTTTTTTCTTTTTTGAAAGCCCTGGGGTCAAATTTTGGGCTCAACTCGACCCCGAAACCGACATTTATTACTACTACTGTATTATTATCAAAGATTAGAAAGTTTCGATTTTCAGGCAAATTACAATGGAATTGAAATTTGAAATACAAAGCTTCCCAATATCCCCATACTTTGGAATGTCTCTAGGGTCCAGACAAAACTATTATCTCTCTCCTGTTCTCTCTCTCTCCCTCATTCTCCGTCTCTCTCTCTCTCTCTTCCTCTTCCTCTCTATTTCTCTCCCACCTTTTCCTCCCTCTCTCCCTTCTCTCGAAATCTCAAAGGAAGAAATTATTATTAGACATAAATTTAACTCTCAAATCTCCAGTACTTACTCTCATCAGAGATGCAGGTCATAGGTACTTGAAAATGTAAATGGTATGCTTTTAGGAGCTTCGGTATAATTACAGGAACATTCACAATTTTGTTTAAAATGTCTAAAATTTATCACCTCGTCCAAGTTCTTTCTAAAGGGCTCCAGTACTTACTCTCATCAGAGATGCAGGTCATAGGTACTTGAAAATGTAAATGGTATGCTTTTAGGAGCTTCGGTATAATTACAGGAACATTCACAATTTTGTTTAAAATGTCTAAAATTTATCACCTCGTCCAAGTTCTTTCTAAAGGGAAAGTACCTACAAAGTACCTACCAAAGTAGAAAGTAAAAATGACGAAGGACTTTTAATTTTTTCTCAAAGGTCTAGGTAGAAACAGATGTTTTTGAAACACCTAATCATTTAGATTAACACATGATTTTCAGTTTTCCAAGTTTTTACTAG
Organism: Diaphorina citri; assembly: GCF_000475195.1. Lineage (NCBI taxonomy): Eukaryota > Metazoa > Arthropoda > Insecta > Hemiptera > Psyllidae > Diaphorina > Diaphorina citri. The sequence goes on along the minus strand of NW_007383506.1, from coordinate 4,109 downwards.
CTACCTACACAGATGGCAGGTTTTGCCTTTTCATGATTATGACTAGTTATTTAAGTTTCGTAAGTTCTATACTAGTAGTAGTAGTGAAACACCTAATCATTTAGATTAACACATGATTTTCAGTTTTCCAAGTTTTTACTAGCTACCTACACAGATGGCAGGTTTTGCCTTTGCATGATTATGACTAGTTATTTAAGTTTCGTAAGTTCTATACTAGTAGTACTTCCTTCGTTTTCCTACTGAAAATTCCCTCGTCATCCTCAACTTAATCGCATCAGATAGAAACAAGGTCGTTAGAACAGAAAACGGAACGGTAAAAAAAAAGCATGGGAAGTAGGGAAGTTAAAATAAACAAGCATGGGAAGTAGGAAAGTTAAAATAAACAAGGAGAAAAACATAAACAAGGAGGTGAAGGAAAGAAAATAAATAAGATGAAATAAAAGTACCTACAACCTACTGAAAATTCCCTCGTCATCCTCAACTTAATCGCATCAGATAGAAACAAGGTCGTTAGAACAGAAAACGGAACGGTAAAAAAAAGCATGGGAAGTAGGGAAGTTAAAATAAACAAGCATGGGAAGTAGGAAAGTTAAAATAAACAAGGAGAAAAACATAAACAAGGAGGTGAAGGAAAGAAAATAAATAAGATGAAATAAAAGCACATGTTCGAGTTGGCAACTTTGCAGTCGAAAGTTTTAATTCGGAAACCTCAGTTTTTCATATGATATTATGAGGATTTTGAGGTTTCCCGTTGGTATTAAAAATAAATTCCATTATTCTATTGTTGGAAAGGTACTTAGCAGAAGCTTTTGTGAAAAACTGATGTGGTTGCAATCTACCTATACGTTTATATTGAGGTTTCAAATTCAAAATGGCTATTGGAGTACCTATGCTAGTTGTAACTTGAAAGGGTTGAAAAAGCACATCAAATACAGAAATAAAAACAATTTAATGTTCGACATTTCGCTAGAGAAAATGCCTGGTGTAAAAAATTGAGGTTTTTATGATTTACTGTAAGTAAACAAGCTGGGCCCGTCCCTCCGGGAATTTTTTAGCCCGTAGTTTATTCGATTGTGGTTAAAGGAAATAC
>NW_007383506.1:2865-3000 GCF_000475195.1 Diaphorina citri | reverse complement strand
TCCCTCCGGGAATTTTTTAGCCCGTAGTTTATTCGATCGTGATTAGAGAAAATCAGTACCTATGTACCTACCTATTTTTTTTTATTATTCAGTTTATTATTATTCTTGATTTGATTTTTCGATTTTAATTTCATT
>NW_007383506.1:0-2844 GCF_000475195.1 Diaphorina citri | reverse complement strand
TTCTCCCTTTATTCCTTTAAGTCACCCATCCATTTATTGGCCTTGCTCGGCGTAGCCAACTACTGAAGTGTTATCTAAAACTTTCTCGCTTTGAGTTCATAGGTCGTCGCGACAAATTTCAAGATCAGGGCTCATTTGTGTGAGACAATGTGAAAAAAATCCACCAAAAACCAGTTTTTTGGCTTTTATGATTTAAAATCAAGACTAGAGCCCGTTCTCCCTTTATTCCTAATATAAGGTTTAAGTCACCCATCCATTTATTGGCCTTGCTCGGCACAGCTTAACATAGGTGACGCTAAAACCGGTCTTAAAATAACGACTGAACTACTGAAGTGTTATCTAAAACTTTCTCCCTTTGAGTTCATAGGTCGTCGCGACAAATTTCAAGATCAGAGCTCATTTGTGTGAGAAAATGTGAAAAAAATCCCCCAAAAACCAGTTTTTTTTGGCTTTATGGTTCTCTGGAATTCCACCATTTTCGTATTCCTGGTAAAAAGACCTTTAATTTGATATATAGGTCGACCAGGTTTGGATAAGTCCTTCTATGGGGACAGACACACTGACAGAGTGACTGACAGACGACACCGAAGCGAATACAATAGCCCGTCCACTATACCTTTTTTTATTACTATCGTAATAATAAAGGAAGGACGGGCTAAAAAAGAAGGAAAAGTTTTCTATTCCTGAAAACCTTTTGGCTATATGAAGTATGGGTAAAGTAAACTGTAGGATTTATTGTTTTTTTACGAGCTAAGTAGGTTTTCTTTGGTGAGTCTGAATCTGAAACATGTACCTATAATCTGTAGAGTTAGGAATAGGTCTCACGGTTGATTTACTGAGGACTTTCCGCTATATTCTCATTTTAGTTGACATGTACATTGCACATTCTGTTTGTCCATCTGCATCGTATCTGCATCTATTTTACATGTTCTTTCTACTTCACTAACAATTTTCTATGATAAATTAGATAAAGTTCCTCGTCTTCACTATCGTAAAACGTCATGTTACCTGGGGTAAGAACGGTTTAGAGCTCTTTAATGTTCGTCCAATATGAATACGGTTCTTATTTTTAGCTTTTCCGAGCGTTTCAAAAATGTTTGCGCCTTTTCGAAACTCTTGTTCGAAAACCCTACACGACACTAATTAACTGTAGTGACCGAGTCTTATGTTACTCTAAAAGTAGGCGTTAGCCAAAAAGTTCGGAATGTGAAAGAGGAAGATGTTCTTTCAAAGGGGAACTCAAAACTTTCACCAAAAGGACTACAAAAGGTCCACAAAGGACGTATAAAACTCGTGAAGTCAATGGCAAAATGTGTGTTTTAAATGTTTTGGAATGACATATTATTTTCAAAATTGTTTACAGTTTTGGGTTTTACTCCATGTAATACTAGACTAGAGGAGGAGGGAGAGCAGGAAAAGGAGGAGGAGGTGGAGGAGGAGTAGAAGAAGAAGAAGGAGGAGGAGGTGGAGGAGGAGGAGTAGGAGAAGGAGGAGGAGGAGTAGAAGGAGGAGGAGGAAAAGGAGGAGGAGGTGGAGGAGGAGTAGAAGGAGGAAACACATTAGCTTTCACTCGTGTGGAAAACTGCTACGAAAAATATTTCCTAAACTGGCAATAGAAATACAGGGTCCAATGAACTTTACAAATGAAAAATGGAGTAAAACATATTATAATTTATAATAATACCTATGAGGCATGTAATTTTTTATCTAATCGAGTTTCTATTTCTAACTTCTAACATACCATACGTGTAGTGTACACGGTAATTTCGAAATACTTATTTACCTACGTTTTAATTTCATGGCAGATAGGGATAATAAAGTTATAGGTAGTGTATATCGGCGTGAACTACCTGGTATTCATGTAGGTATTATGTACTTTCCCCCGTTATACATCAACAATAGATAACTTTCAGCCAAGTCAGAGCGAGAAATGATTCTGTACGGTGAAAAAACTTGAGATCTTATACATATTAATGAAGATATACTTGCACTAAGACTAGGGCATTTTCCAATCCTCATTATCCTCACACTGAAGACCTAACAACTGAACCCTGTTTGCTCATTTACTAATCTCTGAATTCTTTTTCTTTAAAATAGATAATACTTGCAGGCCAAGTCCTTCCTATTTCCGGACTAAAATCTTTCTCCTCACATTATATTCTGGGAATTTCTGCGGGTTGGAGTTAGGCAGTTAGGGAAATGTGTCTTTAGGCTCATGAAATTCTTCCGTAGCATGAATTTAAACTCTTTGGAAAATTTACGCACGTAAATCTTTTAAACTTTTTTTACGAGGTTTTCTCCGTAGATCCAAGGGCCTCCTAATCCCCAAGGAATATCTAAAAAAACAAGGGAGCTAGGTTTTGAAAGGATCATATCTTGTCAGGCCATGTTGTGACATTTCCTTCAAACGACGCTTTTATTCCATGTGTACCCGTGGTGAATACGTCTCATTTCTTTCTCTTTGGCTTCCTTTTCTCCCTTCTCCCTGTATTTCTCCGCTCTCACTCCTATTTCTCTTGGGCTGGAACATTAAATAAAGCTACATTATAAAATAAACATCCCGTATACCTCACCCACCAAATATTTGGGAGTTCGGTAAAAAGATAAAATGAACAATAAGTTACAAGGGTTTTATTTACAAACGCAAAAAAAGGCAGAAGCTTTTAACGTCAAATTCACAAAATTATAAATCTCTACCAAAGAACTAAATTTACTCTACCTAACCTCCCTTAAAACCTTTTGTAAGATAAAACTTTGTTAAGTTTGCAAAAAATTCAAAGATAGCGACGAAGGTAAATTTCAATTATTATTGTTGGAGACATTTTCCTCTTGGGAGTTTCGGGT
>NW_007383505.1:0-5426 GCF_000475195.1 Diaphorina citri | reverse complement strand
TCGTAGCTTCGTACGTTTTTTATGCCACAGCATTGTCACACCTTGATTATACCTTGAATATAGGATATAGGGTACCTACTTATGTGGCTAGGTATGTCATTTTCAAAACGACTCTGTAATTCTTTCGTTTAGATTCGCTTAGCCCTACAACCTACAATTACCCACCCATTCGCGGTAGGGCGGTAGGTAATACCTATTATCCGACGAGTTTGTGCTCTGTAGACCAAAGAGTCTTTAAAGTTCCTTGCCAGATAATAACAGGACTGGAATAATGAGGGGGTACCATAGGTTTCATGATTATCCTCAATATAGAGGACCTACCTCTAGACCAGAATTCACAACCTGCAGCCACGTACCTCATTTGTACTGCTAGGATGAGACAGAATTACAGAAAAGTTCCTTTACTTCCGAGGACTCCTTTTGAGTCGAGACTCGAGTCGTACCAAATGTTTCCTCGTTTATTTTGAACTGGTTATTATAAAAACATCTGAAAGAAAATATTTTTTACATTATTTTTCTGTATAAGAAAAAGTCCTTTGACTGGTTTTACTCACCAGTCTTCAAAGCATTTTTACCCTTCGGAGGCTATATTTTAACCTCAGGTTTTGTTTACAAGGACTTGGTCCTCTTTCCCCCACCCACCCTGATGTCAACCCTTACTCTCCCCGCCTCGGAATCCTACATTCGGCCCTGCTGCCTGTCTGAATGTAAGAGGTACTGCAGGACCAAGGCAGGTATTATAAAACTTGGTATTGTGAATCAGTATAAAAGTGAAAGTTAATACCAAGAGGTTTCTCGTATAGGTTCTTGTTCAGAGGCAATACCTGAGTGGAACAGTATTATTTTTATACCATTTCATGGTCATCGTGCTAGTATATTCTGATTCGGATCCGAGTGCTTGATTCCAGTGGCGTAGAGAATCCACCACGTGGGGTAGAAAACCTGCCTGGTGGCGTAGTGGTCAAGACGCTCGCCTGGTAAACAGGAGGGCGTCGGTTCGATCCCATCCGAGGCATGGAATTTTATTCTCATTTATTAGAGAATTTGACCACATAATAATGTAGCTCTAAGGGTTGGTTAGGTGGTAGAGAAGGGTTAGATGAGAGGAGTTTTTGCGTGCTGGACCTACCTAAATATGGACCTATAGGTCATCTAGATCTTAGAACTTGGAATATCTACATTCTACATCAATTTATACCTATCTCTCTCATACACAAAAAGCCCACTTTGCGGCTTAGGTGTAGGAAACAGCTCTTAAAGATGGGTTGAGAATTTGAGATACGAATCTACCTGGCTATCTCATGGGTTATCTATCTATCATTTCTTATAAGTAGATACCTACTTCACGTAAACGACATATTAGAGGGAGTTAACGGACGTGGTTAGGGTACACGGTATGTTATCTCTCCCCCACTGGTACCTACCTATGTTCTAACATTCAGTTCGTACTTTGCCTTCAAGAAGTCTGCCCTCCAGAGATCGATCAGTCAGATTAACACCCGATAACCACATGAAGCCATTAGCAGAGGAATTTTTCCTTGTAACTAGGCGAGCTTGAAGAAAATTATGTTTTCCATAGTCCACAGCAGATAATTATAATTGCCTATAGGAAATGTAGGTACGTATGTATGTTTAACCTATAACATTGATCCTTGTATTGTGAGATAATGTGCTGTACACCGGGGTGAATTGAGCCACAGAGGGTAAAGTAATCGCAAAACGAGTAAAAAGTCTTAGGGATCTAATCGTATATTTCTGAAATTACTTGATATTTATGCCTTGATTAATGTTCATTAACTATTCGAATAAACCTTTTTATTCCAGAAATATAGATCCTTAAACTTTGTACTAAATTCACCCCGATCTACGGTACCTACCTATATTGTTAGGTACCTACTACCTACCTACTTCATAATCTACACTTTACCTACATATCTTACACTTATAGATACCTACTTGTGTACATATTGTACCTACATACTCTACATAGTTATTAATATCTCATATCTACACTCCCAGGTAGGGTAGGTAAGTGTCTATTTATCTATTGTACTTCATACTCCTAATACTTGAAAACCTTTGTTTTCTTTAAGTATCTGCACATGTAGGTGATGTAGGTATTTTACGAGTAAAAAAATAATATCTATCATAAATATCATAAAAATGAAAAACTGAACGGGACGCCGGGACACCCCCTGAAATTCGGGACTGTCCCGGCCAATTCGGGACGTTTGGCAAGCCTAGTTATCTATCTATCCTTTCTTATAAGTAGATACTTCACGTAAACGACATAGAGGGAGTTAACGGACGTGGTTAGGGTACACGGTATGTTATCTCCCCCACTGATAACTACCTATGTTCTAACGTTCAGTTGGTACTTTGCCTTCAAGATGTCTGCCCTCCAGAGATCGATCAGTCAGATTAACACCCGATAACCACATGAAGCCATTAGCAGAGGAATTTTTCCTTGTAACTAGGCGAGCTTGAAGAAAATTATGTTTTCCATAGTCCACAGCAGATAATTATAATTGCCTATAGGAAATGTAGGTACGTATGTATGTTTAACCTATAACATTGATCCTTGTATTGTGAGATAATGTGCTGTACACCGGGGTGAATTGAGCCACAGAGGGTAAAGTAATCACAAAACGAGTAAAAAGTCTTAGGGATCTAATCGTATATTTCTGAAATTACTTGATATTTATGCCTTGATTAATGTTCATTAACTATTCGAATAAACCTTTTTATTCCAGAAATATAGATCCTTAAACTTTGTACTAAATTCACCCCGATCTACGGTACCTATATTGTTAGGTACTACCTATTTCATAATGTACACTTTACCTACATATTTTACACTTATAGATACCTACTTGTGTACATATTGTACCTACATAGTTATTAATATCTCATATCTACACTCCCAGGTAGGGTAGGTAAGTGTCTATTTATCTATTGTACTCCATACCCATACTCCTAATATATACTTGAAAACCTTTGTTTTCTTTAAGTATCTGCACATGTAGGTATTTTACGAGTAAAAAAATAATATCTATCATAAATATCATATTAAAGTACGTAGGTACCTAACTTTACTAATCATGATGTATTACGTTCATAACAAATCTAAACATTTTCAAATCACTTTCCCGAAAATATATAAAAAGTTAATGATTTATCCATCTATTGTAGAATTTTTTTAAATCGACCTTTCTGTAATTAGGTACCTACAATTTTTATAATTTTATCTAATATACCTACCTACATTAATAATCTACCTACCTAACAATAATAACTCCTAAAAATACCTATCTAGAGAATCCAGTAGGTCCCTAGTAGGTAGGTACCTAATTAACGTATAAATAATAAGTGTAGTATAATTTGGTTTCCCATTTCCTCCCAGCCCATTTATAAAATAAATAGAGCCATTTAGGTGAAAATTTTTGTCTAAATTATTCTGATTTTGTGAATTTAACAATTTCCCATAAATCCTAATCATGATGTATTACGTTCATAACAAATCTAAACATTTTCAAATCACTTTCCCGAAAATATATAAAAAGTCAATGATTTATCCATTTTTTATTGTAGAAATTTTTTTAATCGACCTTTCTGTAATTAGGTACCTACCTAACAATAATAACTCCTAAAAATACCTATCTAGAGAATCCAGTACGTCCCTAGTAGATAGGTACCTAATAAACGTATAAATAATAAGTAAGTAGTATTATTTGGTTTCCCATTTCCTTCCAGCCCATTTATAAAATTAATAGAGCTATTCAGGTGAAAATTTTTGTCTAAATAATTCTGATTTTGTGAATTTAACAATTTCCCATAAATTTTGACCAAAGGATATGTGTTCAGTGCTTGTGAGCTTGTAAAGCCTAGTGCAATCCATCGAGTGATTCAACTTATCATGTAAATTTTTAACGAGGAAGCATTTCGGATATCATGTTCACCCACTACCTACTCACTCTGCTGTATTTGGGGAGCTGTGTGCACTACTCATCCTCACAACAAGGTAAGATTGAACATTATTCCTCTGTTTCCACAGGTATTCCTGGATTTCCTGGTAATACTCAATTTTCCAAAGAATCCCTTTAGTCATGTAGGTACCTATCTACTTAATTTTATAGAGAAATTAATTGCCTACTTAATTTTTATTCAGCTTATAGAGAAATAATAAGGGGAAAAATGAAGAAATAGGGAGAGGAATAGAAACTCCCATAAGCTAAGAGCCCGTTCCCAATTGTCGTTGGAACGGCCCTTAGGGGTTCCGTTATCATGGGTCTGAAACCTTCCCATATATTACAAACTGTAGAGGCATTTCAAGGATGCTCAGGACACAGGTGTAAATTCCACAGACTATATACCTACGTCAATGATGATTCCTACTATCTTAATCATCACCCGAACTAGGTATTATTTGTTAATTTCTTCATGTAAGTTGGTAGTTATTCTGTTTTCAATATTTCTATAATATTTCTGAAGTTACCTCCTAATTAACCCCTGATGATTCACTTGGTAGACTTTGGAAATGTTTACATTGTGATGACAATCAGATAAATACTCACTTGCTCAGAAATGACTGTACATGTGAACTATGTATCTACATATGTTACATACTCGTAACAAGAGACCAGTAGTCAAGACCATTGTATCTCAAATGATCAATAAAATCCATCATTACAAGTTCCCCCGTGGCAAATCTTAGGACGTGATGAGAAATACGGTCTAATAAATCAATTTTATTGTGGTAGGTACTTAATAGGTAATAATGCATTATGAACTGACTCGTAGATAGTCCATTTCAGTTCTTATGTATGAAGGTTGACTTTTCCTTGTTTAGGGTCCAAGGTTGTTCGGTAACAAAGTCATCTGCAGATAGATGGTACCTATACCTGATGACTAGGTAGGTAAATGTAAGGTAGGTATTGTATAAACTACGTATTGTATAAAGCTACAAGAATGGACATTCTTTTCCTCCCCTGCACACAAGCTGACCTTCTGATAGAAATGGAATCTTGTCTATTATGGATTCTTTTTCTAAATGAAATATTTTCCTTTCTGCATGGAGTTATCGAGTGTTTGAATGCAATTGTTTGGTATATTCTTTGTGATAAAAAAAAAAAAAAAAAAAAAAAAAAAAAAAAAAAAAAAAAAAAAAACAAAAAAAAACAGAAGAAACATGAGGAGAAATACCTATGACTGAAATGAATTGATTACGGGTCTCTTTTACTAGCATTATTGACAGGTATGACTTTATGACTATGCTTTGAAGTTTTGAAGCTGTACGTAAACGTAAGTAAAGTGAAATATGTTCATTTGTGTGTGTGTGTGAGAAAGAGAGAGGGAGAGAGATAGAGAGAGAGAGAGAGAGAGAGAGAGAAGGAGAGAGGGAGGGAGAAGAAACCCCAATTTGAGTG
>NW_007383504.1:0-5427 GCF_000475195.1 Diaphorina citri | reverse complement strand
AAAAATAATAAAATAAAAATTATGTTTAACAAATTAGCATAACTCATGACTAGGGACCAGTGACTAACTTATGCGGTAGTGCAATGCTACCATACTGGTAGTTATTTTGGCACTGATGAGCTTTTTTTAAGTGCCAATAAGGACAATCTTCTTCATTTTCAAGTTGTTTGGCGTCTCCACTAAAAGAGGAACTTTGTTGGCTACTCCAAGTCCTGGTAACCTTTAGCCTTTTACTTTAAGGAAGACGTCTAGCTCCACTAAAACAGTATCTGGATCTGGACAATCTTTTTATCTGCTAGTCGTTTGGCGTCTCCACTAAAACTAGAATTTAGTTGACTACTTCAAATCCTGGTAACATTTGGCCTTTCACTTAAGAATAGAATAGAATACTTTGTCAATCCTGCTGGAATAGGACTGAAAAGTACTTTAGGGAGATTTGGTGTCTCCACTAAAATGTAGGAAGTCAATTCCTGTCAACTTTTGGCCTTTCCCTTAACGGTGTCCATAAAACTCAGCAGTTGAATATTTTTTTGTTTAAACTGTACTGTATCACCCAGCTTTGATAAGGGTGTAGGTACTGTTGAAATGCAGATAAGGTGACTGAAATTAGAAGGAAAATGAGAATGAACAACAAAAAAGAGAGACTGGAGTTATATTTAGATAGACATTTGGCATTTTGGCGGCTCCACAAATTCAACACAATGTAATAAAATATGTATTAAAATAAATATAACGATATTATCACAATTGGGCCAATTTTCATTCTTGAATAAAATAAGTGGAAATCATTCGAAATTTGGTGAAAATGACATCTCCACCAATTTGATATATTTTCTCCCCTATAAAAGAGAGGAATGGGAGGAGGAGGAGGAGGAGGAGGAGGAGGAGGAGAAAGATTTCTTTGAAGGAGGAAGGTGAAGATGGAATGGTTTTAAATAATTTTAAATAAAATACAAAATATTTGATTCTTAAATAAATTTAAATACATAATAAATACATGAATATTAAATTTGACACTATTGAAGTCACAAAAGTTTTCAAAAACGAATTTTTCCTTCTTTTCATTTCAAATGAACACCGAATATTTATTTACATTCTCTCCCTCTTCTACCCGTCCCTATTTTCGTCTCCAAAAATTTAAATAAATAAAGTGAGAGAGAGAGAGAGAGAGAGAGAGAGAGAGAGAGAGAGAGAGAGAATTTTTATTAGTATTATGCTCAAAGAAAGCTCTAGAACTTCTGGAGATCATGTTGACTTTCAAATTCAAGGAAAAGTTCAAAATACTTTTTACATACTTACAAGATAGTTAAATATGGATGTTATAAATTTTGAAAAGACTTTTTAGGGTGAAATAAACGTTATATGAAACTACTCTTCAAAATTTTAGTAAATGAAGAGAAAACCTCTCCTACTAGGAAGTTCACATATTCCTAACTTAAGGCGAAGAAATAGTACACAACAAACCAAACAGACAGGGCAGACCGACAGCCAAACGAAAAGCCCTATCCTCTATCTGAAATACATCTTATCGTATTCAACATCATCTCGTATGCAAAATATTCCAAAGTACTCCAAACAGTAGAAGATAGCACTTCAAAACACTCTAGCAAGGCGCGAAGTAAAAAAACACATCCACAAGGAATTTGTTATCGAAACGGAAATCAAACTAAAGGGGGAAATGTGTTGACGGGCCGACGTTTCCAAAGTGCCAAATAGAAGTCTTGTTAAAGAAGCTAAAGAAGCAAATAGGAATAATAACAGAAAAACCCAACACCTGGCACGGAAAGATGGCTCATGCCAGATAACCAGAATGGGCTGATAGGTTTGAAGGCCAGTGGCTCTCAAGTTGCGGCCACAGTTTGGTTTGAATTGTTTGGTCGGAATTTTAGTCTTTGGTTTGTTCTCAAAGTGTACAAGTTGTTTCTGCACGCGGTGAAGAGACAGAAAATTTCCTTACTTACTACTTTACTTACTCTGTCCGGACCATCAAAATGTTATCATATGGTTTGTCCCCAGTATTTTGCAAGATATATACTGCAAGTTCATTCGCCTTCATCAGATCTTGATCTCTCCATTTAATTTTCAAATTTGGACAAATCCTTATAATTAATGTCCCCACTTTAACAAATTAGAGACACAGAAGGATCTCTATGAAAAGAAAAAATCCTCGAAAGAAAGACGATCGCAAGGAGTGACCAATTCCAAAAACTCTAAAAATTGTTCGGAATTTCAGACTTCCAGTACCACCAGATTGACAGGCTAAGGACCGCTGTTAGAAACAATGTACAAGAAGTTAGTTGTACAGACCATCATCCTCATTTACTTGCCTTCAACAATCATTTGATCGGACCGTTACTGGACCGTGACTGGACCTTGACTGGCACTATAGTGTGAATCAAGCTTTCGTTGTACAGACCATCATCCCATCATCTGACAGTTTCACATTAGTAGCATGTTTAACTTCAATTGTGTACTTGAATCTGTCAGGGACGGCTTCTTGATCGGTCTCCCCAAATAAATTCTCACATTCTTTAAACAACTCATTACATTACATTTAGGTAATGTATTTGATCGTCAAATGGTGTGGTCCTTCTGCTTGTCTGTCTGTCAAGAACATAAATAATTTTACTATCATTCCTCAATGTCAGGAATCTATCTTCAACTATGACGTCTCCCTCTCAAGAATTTATTCAAGCAGATATCAGAATTCCTTTTCCCACCACCAAAAGATCCCCCATGGTACCCCACTCCCCACACGACTAGTCAATCCCCTATGTACAAACCAAGCTATCTCTATCATTAGGGGGAAAACCTTTCCGTCAGCTTACCGAAATCAAAATGTGGAAATCCATTTCCCAGCTTACGAAATAATAAGGGGTGGAGGGGAAGTGAAAATAATGAAGAAGAGGGGATAGGAAGGGAGGGTAGGAGAAGGGGGTACGAAATAATAAGCCATGGTGGAGGGTATGTTAAAATAATTGAGGAAAGGGGAGGGAAAAGGAGGGGGAGCGGAGGGAGAAGGGGAAAGGGCTAGAGGGGAGGTAGGAAAGCGTGAGAGGAGAGGTTGAAGAGGAGAAAGGGAGGAGAAGGCGACTCCCCACACGACTAGTCAATCCCCTATGTACAAACCAAGCTATCTCTATCATTAGGGGGAAAACCTTTCCGTCAGCTTACCGAAATCCATTCGTGGAAATCCATTTTCCAGCTTACGAAATAATAAGCAATGGAGGGGAAGTAGGAAACCGTGAGAGCAGAGTTGGAGGGGAGAAAGGGAGGAGAAGGCGAAGAAGGGAAAAAAGGGTTAAAAAGAAAAATATGATGGATGGAAAATGGAAATCGCGCCGATATGTGAGAGGTTGAAGAGGAGAAAGGGAGGAGAAGGCGAAGAAGGGAAGAAAGGGTTAAAAAGAAAAATATGATGGATGGAAAATGGAAATCGCGCCGATATGTGAAAAGTGATCCGAGTGTTAAAAATGTCTTTTTTTAAAAATTAGATTACATCTCTTGAAGACTGACTAATCCAATGTTGTAATAAGAGAAGGCGAAGAAGGGAAGAAAGGGTTAAAAAGAAAAATATGATGGATGGAAAATGGAAATCGCGCCGATATGTGAAAAGTGATCCGGGTGTTAAAAATGTCTTTTTTTTTTTTAAGAAGTAGTCTGCAGAAAGTTAGATTACATCTCTTGAAGACTGACTAATCCAATGTTGTAATACTTCTCAGTTTTAGTGGATGTGCTTTTCTTTCTACGTCCATTCGAAAGTTGATCAATGAAAGAAAGAGGTTTGATAGAGAGATCTGTATCAAAGGTCTTGTTGTCCCTATATCAAAGAGAGCAGGACAGGATATAGGAGACAACCAGCCATTCAATGAAGAATAAAGTTTGAAATTTACTCATTTTTTACCTAATTTGTAAACAAAGTTTTGTCTACTCGAGCTGTGTCACTTATCCCACTGTTGTGCGATCTGTGGGGAAAATTACTAAATTGAGAAATATTCCCCAACTAGAACCGTTTATTAGGGTACAAGGAACATCGAGGTACCATAACGCCTCCACAGTTCCTAGTAGTAAGAGAGATTAGTTTTCATTTGGGAGAGTGGGAGAGAGAGAGAATTAGAAGAGAGGGAGGGAGAGAAAGAGAGGAGTTCATTTAGACTGTCTGACAGATTGCGGTCTCATGGACCGAGGTCAGTCAGACCGTCTTTTGAGATCTAGGTCTGTCAGAAGGTCTGATAGACCTTAGAGAGAGAGAGAGGGAGAGTTAGTGAGTGAGAGGAGGGAAAGCAAGGGTGAGGTTGGGGGGGAGGGGAATGAAAATCCAACAACAGCAAAGGGATAATATTCGTAAGATTACCACCATTCTAATCAACAGAAATGGAATAACTGGATCGATGATGACAATATTTTCCTTCTTTAAGGGATTAGTTTGGCCGTCCAAGGTAAGGATATGTAATAAATATTTTGGATGTGTTGGGATGTGTTCCCCAATCTGAACCTGAACCATTAATACCTTCCATGCCTGCTGACCAGACATTGTACATTGTACTCCATTTTCAATTGCACTGGTCATGTTGGCATTTATGATATTCGCTAAACATTCCGATAAACATTTCAAGATACAGTTCTCTCTCTCCCAACACCTTCTTGTGTTGTCATAAGTAGCTCTATTCTATTCTAATTCAATTTCTATTGTGCCAAGGTTTGCCAATGCAACGGATCGTATTCAAATGCATAATAATATGATAGGTAAAACCATGTGTTAACCATTTGAAACAATGGTTAACCTCCGCAGGGCCGTGGATTAACTGATCTATTGATGCAAGTGGAACAGTATTTGAAGCCACACCAACTGAGCAAATATCAAATAGCATGGAAATTCTGTTTTTCCTCGTATGTTTGTACTTACCTATCTTGATCTCTCTTTGTCAATTTTGTTGATTTTTGGAAATTTCATTACTCCCAGTACCTAATACCTCCACTACATAGGTACATCTGTATCCTGGTATTTTCTGTATCTAAATTTTTACAAAATTGTGAATTTAAACATTCCAACCAATATGTGAACAGAATTAGCATATGTGTAGGTGAGTTTTAGCAAAAATTCTTTTTTTAGCAAGCAAAACCCTTAGGTACTCATGGCGGCGATAGTAATTTCTGGAGGGGCCATTCAGACTATGAACTATTAATTTCGGCCTTACATTCTCTACAATTTTTCTTCATATAGACACCTAATCAAACGATTTCGCAGACAAATTAATCAATGCCTCGGACAGAATCGATTATGAGATTATCAAAATCTATTATCCCTGGGTGTTTTCTGAGAAATTCACTTATACCTATCCAGATCATTTTTAGATTTGTTTTTGGGAACACTTTGAAGTAGACAATAATTGGCTGGTCCTCGGGTTGTAAGCTCTTCATTGGTCG
>NW_007383503.1:0-5086 GCF_000475195.1 Diaphorina citri | reverse complement strand
TTTTTTTTTTTTTTTCTTTTTTTTTCAAGAGGTTTGATAGAGCGAAGATAGAAGGAAGACAGGATAGGAGAAAGCCAGCCGTTCCGAGAACGAAAAATATCCGTTCAGCATAAAATCCGCCCCCGGCCAGGAATTGAACCCGCGGCCTTAGGTTTGGTTATATGAAAGTTCTTGGCACGTGTTAAGCTGTTAACGAATGACATTATAAGAAAAAAAGATAAAGGACGCGAGGAAGAGAATGAGAGAGAAATAGAGAGAGAGAAAGAAAGAGAGAGAGAGAGAGATAAAGGAAAGAAAGGAAGAGGGAGAGCGAGAGAGAGAGCGAGAGAGAGAGAGAGAGAGAGAGAGAGAGAGAGAGAGAGAGAGAGAGAGAGAGAGAGAGAGAGAGAGAGAGAGATTTATGTTTAGAGCCATCAGGTTTTGACATCTCAACTGAAGTGTTCAATAAGTTAGGCAGGTGTGACTTATAGAAGAAGAAGAAGAAGGAAAAGAAGAAGAAGAGAAGGAAGAGGAGCAAGAAGAAGAAAGAAGGAGGAAGTGGAGAGAACGAGTAAGAGAGAGAGAGAGAGAGAGAGGGAGAGAGAGAAATTATAAAATATTCGTCCTCCGAAGAATTAACAACACGACACTTTGTAACATACCTATAATATGACTCGAACCGCCAACCTCCGGATTAAAAAAAAAAATCCATCCAACTATGCCACTGAGGTTGCTATGATAGTATAGAAAAACTAGCACAAAATTATTGCATATTAGGTATTATTACCTGTGCATATTTTGTGCTCACATTAAGCACAGATATTGCACATGACTGTGACCCAAATACATGGATACCCACGGCACAACCAACGTCACAAACAATATACGCTAAATATTAAATAATAATAATAATAAAATGAAAAAGTTTGGGAGTAATAAAATAAGGGAGTGTGGGGGGGGGGAAGAACGGAATAGGGAAAGTTGGGGGTAAATGCATTGAAAATTTAGGAGGCAAGGGGGCGGATTATCATGGCATTTGACTAAATTTGTGATTATATCACTGAAAAAAATAAAAAAAAAAGTGAAAAATAAAATAATAATAATAATGCTGAACATTACCTACTGATCGCATATTATTTATTATTATTTACTAAAGGGATAGGTAGCACATTTTTATTTTTAATTATTGGATTTTTATTATTATTATTATATTTTTTTTTATATTACAATTTTCAAACAAAATAAAATGTGCCAGTCAATTGAGCGGAGCAGAAACTTGATCAAAGCTCGTGGACAAAATGGAGGGGGGAAAAATGCCAAGTGTCACAAACAATCATAATCTGTTGTTTTTCCTTTATACACGTTTTTTTTTTTTTTTTCACCCGTGTACCTAAATAAATACAGGATTTTAAATAAATAATAATAATAATAATAATTAGATAAAGATTTTTTTACCAATAATTTTCTCCCGTGGAAAATAATAGGAGGGGAAGAGTTACCCCCTCCCTCCCCTACAGTTCATCCCCCACTACAATTTTTCTTCTATCTATCCTTCTGTGTATTTCCCCACCCCTTTTCCATTTTTCCCTCCCTCTCCCCTCCCATTCCCATCCGGTCCAAATGAACATTTGTCAATCGTGTTCAAATTCAAATGAAAAAAAAAAAATCCCTCTTCATATCTTTTTATTATTTTATTTATTGCTTGTACGTCAAGCTTTGTTTGGAAATTTGTCGGGGACAACAAAATTTCCCTCGATCTTTTTTCCCCCCACACGTCCTTCCCACTTCCCACTTTTTTCTCCCTTCCAACATCCGTTGTCTGTCCAGTTTCAGCCTCTTCCCTCGATTCCCTTTCTGCGACTTTCTTTTTTCCCTCTTTTCTCGTTCGTTCCCCCCTATTTTTCACTCTTGGTCGCCACTCCAGTGTGGTTGAACATCAATGATTGATGTTTTTATCCTCCATTTTTGAAGGGACTTTTTTTTTTTTTTTTTTTTTTTTTTTGGGGGGAAAAAAAGTGAAAAAAAGTGGGAAAACATACGAGTAATTACGAAGGCAGTAAAAGAATGGATTGTGGGATAAATCCATTAAAAAAAAAATCTGGGTTATTGTTACCTTATCGATTTTATTGTTCTATCACTTCTGTTCTTTTTTTCGCTTTTACTGGCGACTGGCGATGGCGAAGCGAAACCTAAGATTTAACTCGAGGATTTTTTTCACCATAACTCTAGAATTCTATATCGGTTCGACCGATTTTCATGAATTTTGACTACCTTAAAGGATAATCGCTCATTTGGACCCAGTCGGCCCCCCTAAGGCACAATTTCCAAGCGGGTTCTGCTGTTAATTTGATCCTCCAGCTCCAGTACCTATAGTAAACGCATATTATTTTCCTCTCGGGATCTGACCCGATTTTCCCTCTTCTGTGGCCCGTTTCCCCTCTTTGGACAACCAAAAGTTAGTTCGACCATTAGGTCAGGCATGCTAGCGCTTGTAATGGGTGAGTGAAAATCCAAGATGGTGTCTTCCCAAGTTCCCAACACTTGAGAAATTTTAGAATTGGGATTGGATGTTGGTTGTTGGAATTGGGAACTTCAGTTCAGTTCTGATTCTACAAGTAAAATACACGTTACACCGGCCATTCACCATATCAGGTAGACCTGACAGGCTAACCTTTTCAACCTTACCTGTCAAGTCCATCTGACAGTGTGCTCCCGGTCTTATTTGTATTTCTCATTGCACCGAATCGGCATCGGCAGAGCGCCAGGCCAAGTTCAACACGCCTGTTGTATCATTACCATTTCCTATTTACTCCATTTTCAATTTTAGTAAAATACACGTTACACCGGCCATTCACCATATCAGGTAGACCTGACAGGCTAACCTTTTCAACCTTACCTGTCAAGTCCATCTGATAGTGTGTTCCCGGTCTTATTTGTATTTCTCATTGCACCGAATCGGCATCGGCAGTGCGCCAGGCCAAGTTCAACACGCCTGTTGTTTCATTACAATTTCCTATTTACTCCATTTTCAATTTAGCCGTCCGTATGTCAATACTATATCAACATATTCTGTACGAATCAAAATAATTGATGCCAGAACAGTATTATCTTTTCCGTGGGAAAACAATCCAATGATACACACAGCCTCTTCACTTCTGTAACTTCTGTTTGATACAGGGAACTTTAACTTTGATAGAGGGAACTGTAACTTTAATAGAGAGAACTGTAACTTTGATAGAGGGAACTTTCGTAGTATTTTATCCGCCTGTCTACAGTATTATGAGCGCAGGGACCAGCCGTGTAGTCGATGGGACAGAAATGGCACTAGTGGTTCAGTGCATTGGAATGCACAGGAAAAAGAGCTCTTAAGGCTCGTTCCCACTGCCTCATTTGAATTACATTGCCTACAGGACATTCGGGAAAAAATCGGATGAAACTCACAAGTGGGAACGGGTCTTTAGTAGGCACAACTATAGGTACTTCAGTGAACTGAAAACTCAGTCAGAAAAGGCGCTCTTACTGCACCTTCCAAGGTGCGACCGAGCCCACAAAATCTAATCGGAAAATTCCCTTCATTGTTCGAACATTGCCAAGTTTATTAAAAAGTCGGACAAACCGTTCGATTTATGGTGAAACGTGAAACAGACAATCAGATCAGAGTTGCTGACGGATAGACGCAAAATCGTCAAAGGCTTATGGCCACTACTCACTCTCAGACCTAGGACCGCGGTCTCACAGACCTGTCTGTCAGGCGTGGCGGTCAGTGCACGAGTGGCGGATATGTAGTATATCAGACTTCTGTTTGATACAGGGAACTTTAACTTTGATAGAGGGAACTGTAACTTTAATAGAGAGAACTGTAACTTTGATAGAGGGAACTGTATCTTTGATAGAGGGAACTGTAAGTTTGATAGAGGGAACTGTAACTTTGATAGAGGAAACTGTAACTTTGATAGAGGGAACTGTAACTTTGATAGACGGAACTGTAACTTTGATAGAGGGAACTGTAACTTTGATAGAGGGAACTGTAACTTTCATAGAGAGAACTCTAACTTTGATAGAGGGAACTGTAACTTTCATAGAGAGAACTCTAACTTTGATAGAGGGAACTGTAACTTTCATAGAGGGAACTGTAACTTTGGTAGAGGGAACTGTAACTTTGATAGAGGGAACTGTAACTGGCTGTATGTAATTTTATTGTAAACTATCCCGGCTTCTGTATAGGTATTTTCAGCGGGCTTGGTGGACATCGATCGTCATCCATATAACGTTGACGCTACTTAAGAACTTCCTCTGACGTCCACCACTGGTGTCTACCTGCTCAAACTTCTCGCTAAACTTTGTCTAGATACGGCGGGTTGGGGGTAACTCGGGGGAGGTTGGGAACTTTGGCGTGAGGGGGGGCTTTTCTTTGCTTTTACAGAAGAGAAATTAAGAGGCCTCTGCAGTGACTTTCAAACATGTCTCCCCCCCCACCACCCGCCATTTTGTTTGAACTGTTACATGTCCCGATTTCGTGTGCTTGTACCTTCCCGGAATCCGGTTGTCCTTTGAAGCCCTCAAAGTGGGGTTTCGCCACTTTTCGGGTGTTTTATTGGCGAACTATTTGCAAATCGTGCAGCATTTGGCAAGAGCATTGAAAATGGATTTAAATAAGGTCATAAATATTAGATTTAATGGACAAAATAGGTGGGTAAGTACCTAATTACCTATGTATCTGAGCGCAAGGCCAAGTTTTATGTGATTTTACATCTACATAATATATATCTAGTATTTTCGTTCAAAATTTCAAATGGAAAAATATTCTGAATTTCTGAAATCTAGGTACACAGCACAGCAGCACACACATAAAGTGCAGAATTAAATTAACGTGTTCAGATGTAGACGGTTATATTTGCCAAAACTTCACTAATGTTAATCGTAGGATTCGTATTTCGTAGGATGATGGGTACCTCGTACAAATCATACAAACATATTTGAATAAAATATTAAAACCCTCCACTACTTCAACATTCCTGAAGGTAAATAATAGGCCTGTTTTTCATTCCTACGCCGCATCGATGCGGCGTTCACTCTGCGTCAGGAGTGGGGGTAAAAAGTGGAAATT
>NW_007383502.1:3201-5429 GCF_000475195.1 Diaphorina citri | reverse complement strand
AAAATTGTAGTATCCAGAAACAAGTTAGTTTTTATAATGAAGTGTGTTAAGTATGAGTTTGTTTGAGGTGTGTTTAAAGTCACTGTATGCTGTATAACTGCAATGTTTTTCGGCGAAATGACGGTGACTTGATGACTTTATGAGGTCGATTCGGTGGTAAGCTACTCTCCTTTTATTAGCCTTACCCTGAATGTTGCTGGGAAAAGCCAGCAGCCCTTAATTGCCCAGATGATCACTCGTCTGGGTACCATCAGCACGCAGCTTTGATGAACTTTAGTGATCCATTTGGCCAGCCTAGTTAGCTTAGTTGGTAGTGCGTCTGCCTCGTAAGCGCTAGGCCGCGGGTTCGATTTCCGCCCGGGGCGGATTTTATCCTGATGGGATAATGTTCGTTCTCGGAACGGCTGGCTTTTTCCTATCCTGTCTTCCTTCTCTCTTCGATTTCGGGACGATAAGACCATAGCAGTTACAGTTCCCTCTGTCAAACCTCTTAAAAAAAAGTGATCCATTGAGAACTGGTGCCTTCGATGTGCCTACATTGGTACATGATGGATTTGCTAAATTAAAATTAATACCTGTGATTTTATGATTAAGACACTGCCTACTGTGTTGAGTTATAGCTCATAAGTAGAGATTACACTGATAGCAGATTAGCCTATGAACTACTACTAATATGTACTAACTGTTGTCGGTAGCGTTATCACCTTATCAGCTAGGCTCAAGATAATTAGCTCACGAGGTGGCCTTGGCCGCTATCAGATACTTAGGTACTAGCAAAGAGAGCCAAGTACTTGTATTATGAGTAACACGGTGATTATATCGCTTCACCTTATCAGCTAGGCTCAAGATAATTAGCTCACGAGGTGGCCTTGGCCACTATCAGATACTTAGGTACTAGCAAAGAGAGCCAAGTGCTTGTATTATGAGTAACATGGTGATTATATCGCTGAGAGCACCTATCACCATATCTAGGACTATTAATGCTATCTAATATGTACTGGTAATCATATTGCACCTATCTGTTGTAATGACCATCCTAACCAAAACATCAACGACCTTGACTGTAACTAGTCTTGATTATCACTTGGTGTATCAAATTTTGATTTTCGTCAGTGGTCCAAGTAGGTGTGTAACTTTAATCTGAAATTGGTTTCGGAATTACACCTTCTTCAAGGTGTAAAATATAGGTATTGTAAATTTAATGTAATACCTACCTAGATCAGCAGATATCTTCCATTTTCTTTCATTCTTATTTATGTTTATTGTTGTTTATCATTGGTTTTCATTATCATTTCAGTTTGTCTTGTTTTTCCCTTGCTTTATTTATAGCTCTTCTCGGTTTTGGCTATTTACAAAAGATGTAGGTACTCTCCATACTGTTCTTCTCTCTCCCTTTCTTTTTCTCTGATCCTCTACCTTTGTCTCGTTTGGGCTTATCAAATGACATGATTAGCTGCGTAGTTTGTCACCATTACCTACCACAATATTCTGCTGTGACCTTGTGGGTATTATCTGAAAAACAATAACATACCTACCTACAGATTTGTCACCATTACCTACCGTAATATTCTGCTGTGACCTTGTGGGTATTATCTGAAAAACAATAACATAGGTGCCTACAGTATGTACAACATTAGCGATGGTGCTTTATTCATACTGTCAAAAAAAAAAAACGGTGCTTTATTTATACTGTCATTATTGATGGTACATTTTAAATACGACGAGCTTTACATTATGAAACATAACGTATATAAGAGTATATCTACGTATCTATGTATAAGCTATGATGATTCACTGGTATTTCCTATTACCAATATGTATCTCCCATTTACATTAGCAAATGGGAATAATATGGTGAAACTTTGAACAAAGCCATGTCCCATATCCCCCCCTACTCTACTCTCCTATTATATCTCCCCGGTGTCCTTTCTTCTCCCCCTGGGTCTCCCGTTTCGTTGTCCGTCTCTCGCCGCTGCGTTAACTGCTCCAACTGTTTCGATCCTATGGCGTATAAACAGAAGCCCTGTAGACGGCCCTCTTCTCTCTATAACATATCTTGTCCACTTTGCCTTAATCCCAATTCCTGTCGAGTGTCTGAGTCTGAAAGTAAATCTACTCTTCTCGTCCAACCCCATACTTTTTGCCTCCTTTCACCGTATTTCTTCTTCTCTTATTACAATTCACACGATTCTGTTCTCCTCTCTTCTTCTTCCCTCGTTATGAGTCAT
>NW_007383502.1:0-3190 GCF_000475195.1 Diaphorina citri | reverse complement strand
GTTTTTTTTTTTTTATTCTCCCCACGGTTGCAATTCGGGTTTAAATATTTCTCAATATCTTGTTTGGGATCAATAAAAACCATTGCTATGCAATAACAACATGTCCCAGTTATGCATTCAGTTTTCTGGGTTTTCAATACTCCTAACGACTCCAAGTTAAACAATAAATAAGGGTCAGACTTGACTTTTCCTCAATTGACGACCGGGACTAGGTAAGGACCAGCCTTAACGAATAGAAACCGAAGTCATTCCCCTTTTTATCTTTTATCTATTGACCTTTCCTATGCAATACACGAATGTGACATTTTAAAATTCACTTAAAATTTCCTTAAAGATTTCTAAATTTTTTATTTTGGATTATTATCGTTTTTTTTTTTTTTTTTTTTATTTTACTTTCATGTAATGATTTAAAATCAAGACTGGAGCCCGTTCTCCCTTTATTCCCAATATAATGTCACCCATCCATTTATTGGCCTTTCTCGGCGTAGCTTAACATAGGTAACGCTAAAACCGGTCTTAAATGATCGGCTGAAGTGTTATCTAAAACTTTCTCGCTTTGAGTTCATAGGTCGTCGCGACAAATTTCGAGATCAGAGCTCATTTGTGTGAGAAAATGTGAAAAAAATCCCCCAAAAACTAGTTTTTTTGGTTTTTAGTCCGTCCTTCCTTTATCATTACAATAGTAATAAAAAGGTATAAGGGACGGACTATTGTATTCGCCTCGGTGTCGTCTGTCAGTCTGTCAGTCTGTCAGTCTGTCAGTCTGTCTGTCTGTCTGTCTGTTCCCATAGAAGGACTTATCCAAATCTGGTCGACCTATATATCAAATTAAAGGTCTTTTTACGAGGAACACGAAAATGGTGGTGCAAATTTTGTCCAGTAAACCATAAAGCCAAAAAACCAAAAAAACTGATTTTTGGGGGATTTTTTTCACATTTTCTTACACAAATGAGCTCTGATCTTGAAATTTGTCGCGACGACCTATGAACTCAAAGCTAGAAAGTTTTAGATAACACTTCAGTCGATCATTTAAGACCGGTTTTAGCGTTACCTATGTTAAGCTACGCCGAGGAAGGCCAATAAATGGATGGGTGACTTAAACATTTTATTGGGAATAAAGGGAGAACGGGCTCTAGTCTTGATTTTAAATCATTACGTGAAAGTAAAATCAAAAAATCAAATCAAGAATGATAATAAACTGAATATTAAACAAATTAGGTAGGTACATAGGTACTGATCGAATAAACTACGGGCTAAATAATTCCCGGAGGGACGGACCCAGCTTGTTTTACTTTTTCCTCCTAGAAACAGAAGTAGGTCTCCGATTTACTTTTCTCTTGCAGTCCAAGGCCCAATGAAAGGAAAAGATAAGCTCTGGGAGTTGTTGAAAAAGTTTAACAGAAGTGCAACCAAGCAGCACAGCAGAATGGTGGTTAAGTTTGACATTAGCAGTATGCGGGTCGTAATTTACATGACATTAATATAACTATAGCTATACATTTACAACCACATAGAATACATATACTTGGATACACTGAATTATAATTCTCAAATGGTGTTTATATCGTGTCTGATATACAAAGTTTGACATTAGCAGTATGCGGGTCGTAATTTACATGACATTAATATAACTATAGCTATACATTTACAACCACCTAGAATACATATACTTGGATACACTGAATTATAATTCTCAAATGGTGTTTGTATCGTGTCTGATATACAGAATGCTCTTATTACTGACCTTTTTTTGTTTTGTCCGTCAGCTATGTGAATGTGAGGTTCAGTGAACGTCTCCCTAATTTTCTCCCATACTCCTCCACTGTCTTCCAGTAAGAAATAATTCTGACAGACATTAATCGGATTGAGACACGCTATATAAATAAATAGAATGAACTACAAGTAAACATGTACCTAGATATTTATCTATAATATTGATTGATTCCTAGCTTGTAAAGTGTTGCAATAGGGATGGAAATCCCCTCTATAAACAACTTGAACAGGTGGAGTATTGAAAAATGATTGATGGACTGATAGTTAGAATCTTATTATCAGTACAAATTTCACAATTTATCTATAATATTGATTGATTCCTAGCTTGTAAAGTGTTGCAATAGGGATGGAAATCCCCTCTATAAACAACTTGAACAGGTGGAGTGTTGAAAAATGATTGATGGACTGATAGTTAGAATCTTAGTATCAGTACAAATTTTAAAACGAGAATTCCAGTTTATTTGGAATATTATTAGATTATTTATTAGTTTTATCTGAACCATCCTATGTACTTTATATGTACAATTGTACATATGATGTATCTGTTTGCAATCTTATTTCGGGTAAATGATTCGAATAATATAGATAGGTACCTTAATTGTTTATCCTGCTCGACTAAAAAGTCCCTTTCGAGACTCAAAGTCCCTTTACTTACCCCAGCAGTCTAAACAAGTGGAATATTATTAGATTATTTATTAGTTTTATCTGAACCAATGATGTATCTGTTTGCAATCTTATTTCGGGTAAATGATTCGAATGGAATATAGATACCTTAATTGTTTATCCTGCTCGACTAAAAAGTCTCTTTAGAGACTTCAAAGTCCCTTTACTTACCCCAGCAGTCTAAATAAGGTCTCATCCTCATGTATTTTATGGGTTTCATAACATAACGTAATACATAAACATAGCAATGAGTAGGTAATATCCACGAGTCTAGCTGAGAACATCAGTGTCATGTAGCCTCGTGGCCATCATATAATCTGGGAAAACATGGACAGTGCCTATAATTCCACCTCATCAGTGTCATGTAGCCTCGTGGCCATCATATAATCTGGGAAAACATGGACAGTGCCTATAATTCCACCTCCTCTTTGTTTCAGACTGGATGAAACATGTAGAATGGTGTCTGATACTCCTCTAATGCCACGATGATCCTTCATTTGTGTCACCATTGGTTTTGGATCACGACCCTGAGTGGTAAGTACCCTAAACCCATTCTTACATTATTTGTATGGATTCCTCTGAATTCTGTAACTTTGTGTCCATATTGATACAGGTAGTCTGAAAATGACTTTTACAACTTAGCAGTTATTTGTCAAGGCGGTTTTCAAATTGATTTCCTATTGTTCAGAGTTCATTTTTATGTCAGGACTATTTTACAATCCTAGAGTCCCCTGAAACCGTGCAAAATATTGCC
>NW_007383501.1:0-5429 GCF_000475195.1 Diaphorina citri | reverse complement strand
TAGATAGACGACAACGAGGGAGGGAGAGAAAGAAAGAGGGAGGTAGAGGGAGAGATAGGGATAGAAATGGATAGAAAGATAGAAAGAAAGAGAGCGAAAATTAGAAAGACGGGAATAAGATCGGCGAAAGAGGTGGAGGGGGAGGGAGAAAGAAGGAGGGAGAGGGAGGTAGAAGGGCAAAAAAAAAAAAAAAAAAAAAAAAAAAACATGACATTAGGCCCCTATAACATAAAGGAATCGAAAGCCTCAAAGGAAAGGTCTAAAGGAGGGAGACATGTTGAAATATTCTGGACTTGATTTATTTCCGACAAAGAGGTTTCACACAAAGGGGGCGTGGTTTTAGAGTCGAGAAAATTGTACGGGAAGGTATATTTTATCACTTTCTCTCTCCCTCCTTTCCGTCTCTCTCTCTCTCTCCTCCACCTCCTTCCTTTCCTTCATACAGGCTTTCTCCCTCCTTTTCTTCATACATTTGTCTTAGAAGATCTCTCTCTCTCCCTCCCTCCCTCTTTCTCTCTCTCTCTCTTTCTCTCTCTCTCCCTCCCTCTTTTCTTTAATCTTTCCCTTTTCTTCGTCCCCTTCTCTGTCTTCATTCCTTTTCCTGGTGTTCTCTTTAAAACTCCCACAATATGGACCTTGGAGTCTGATGATTTAGGTTTTTATTTTACCGGCTTATTTCAAGAGCATCTGTTGTTCTGTAGGAGACAGTCTGGGGTTAATAAAGTATCCTGTGAGATAGTATACTGTGGTTCATATTTGAGGAGGAAGGAACAAGAAGAGGAATAGAAATGAGAGAGAGGGAGAGAGAGGGGGAGAGAGAGAGAGAGTGAGAGAGAGAGAGAGAGAGACAGAGAGAGAGGGAGAGAGAGAGAGAGGGAGAGAGAGAGAGAAATAAAGAAGAATAGACGTAAAGTCAGGAAAAGAAAGAGAAAGAGGATAGAAGAGGCCATATACTTGTTCTTTTCCTTCTCGGAAACTCTGAAGGAGATACCTCTCTCTCTCTCTCTCTCTCTCTCTCTCTCTTTCCTTTTCTCTCTCTCTCCAGCAAAGGCAACCCCTCCATTCTTCCATCAGCACTCTTTCCTATTCTAGATGTATTTCCCCTTTGGAAATCCCTTCATCTTTTAATCCTTAGGCATCTTTTATCTATATTTTCCTTTGGGTCCCCCTTTCTTTATTGCCCTTTTGGGTTTTGATTAATTCAATAATCAAGGAAATGCGTTGGAAGATGCAAACATTTTCCCTTTGATAAAACTGATTAAAGATCAAATTGAATTCCAATACCCCACACCACACTTATCCCTCCAAAATTGTTTTACAAAAGGGCATCAGGTATGGGTCCTCCTTTCTTTATTGCCCTTTTTGATTTGAATTAATTCGATAATCAAGGAAATGCGTTGGAAGATGCAAACTTTTTCCCTTTGATAAAACTGACTAAAGATCAAATTGAATTCCAATACCCCACACCACACTTATCCCTCCAAAATTGTTTTACAAAAGGGCATCAGGTACGAGAAATTGTTTTACAAAAGGACATCAGTATGAGAAATTCTTTTACCAAAGGACATCAGATATCAGAAATTGTTTTACAAAGGACAACAGAACCGGGTTGGGTTAGGTTCGGACTTTTTGTTTCTACACTTTTTGTTTCTACCTAATTTTCATAATTCCACTTTGATCACTCAAATATAAATTTCCAATTACCGATAAGACGCTTAAGAAAATACCGGTACTTGTCTGCAATAAAGAAAGGCTAGGTAATGTAGGTATATCAGAGTTCAAAAGAAAAAGGCTGAGGTGCAATTTCCCTGTGTTATTTCGTCACAAGCTTGTGAAGTTTCAGCCTTTATTTCTTCGTAAAGGCATTTTGTGTTACTTTCAGGTGGGTTGTTCCTGAACAACGACCAGTGGTGGTATTTAGTCTTTCTCCCTTGACCACCTACGAAGAATATTACTTCAAAGGGAGTAAAGGGACCCACCTAAATATTTCAACATTTTCAACTCGAATTCGTTACGGATAAAGTAAGGCTACCAAACATTTTTCGAGTTATTTCACAGGTATTTCTAAGGGCCTGGACGTACAAAAGGCCTTTGCTTCGTTTTGCCCAACATGGGAATTTCGAAATTTTCAAAGGTTCATTTTCTCGGTCGGTTCATTTCGGTGGAAATTCCTTGTGCAAGGCTGCGGCTTGAATATCTTCACTTATTTATGAAGGCAGAGGGGAACACTTTTCACCTACCCAGGGTGGCCACCAGGGTTGCAGGATTTTTCACGTGGAAAAAGAGGAGGAAACTTCTTTTTTTTTTCGTAAAAGTTTAGGTCGGTAAAATGAACTTTGTACAGATGGGTGCATACTTTGCTAACTTTCTTGATAAAAAATAGAATGTATGGAGATTAGGAAGTTTTTTACAGGTTCATCTTGCGCTTTTTCTTCTTCCTTCTTCTGCCTCTTCTTCGTAATCTTCTTTTACTCCGTCTTTTCCCGCTCAAGCAGGGTCCACATTTTTAGTCCTGACTAAGTATCTTCTTCTTCTTCTTCTTCTTCTTCTTCTTCGTCTTCTTCCTTTTCAAAGTACTAAAATTATTGTAGGGCTAAAATTAATATACTGATAGATTCTGACGTGACTTTGTAAAGACTCATCTCGAAAAGAATCCATCTTCTTTTTAAAATTAACATACAATAGAATGTATGGAGATTAGGAACTTTTTTACAGGTTCATCTTGCGCTTTTTCTTCTTCCTTCTTCTTCCTTCTTCTGCCTCTTCTTGGTCATCTTCTTTTACTCCGTCTTTTCCCGCTCAAGCAGGGTCCACATTTTTAGTCCTGACTAAGGATCTTCTTCTTCTTCTTCTTCTTCTTCTTCTTCTTCTTCTTCTTCTTCTTCTTCTTCTTCTTCTTCGTCTTCTTCCTTTTCAAAGTACTAAAATGATTGTAGGGCTAAAATTAATATATTGATAGATTCTGACGTGAATTTGTAAAGACTCATATCGAAAAGAATCCATCTTCTTTTTAAAATTAATAAACATATCAACTATCAATAAATAAATAAAAATGACTCACCAAGCACGCCCAGTCTGTAGTTGAGTGTAATCACTACAAAGTCAGCATAGCTAGCAAGTATCCTGCCATCATACGGGTTACCCGAATTCCACTCAAAGGATTCTCCATGGATGTAGATCAGCACCGGGTACTTCTGCAGAGGCTGACCCACTTCTGAAACAGGTAATAGGGAAATATGATTTAGCTTGCAAGAGTCAGTAGGATTCTCCATGGATGTAGATCAGCACCGGGTACTTCTGCAGAGGCTGACCCACTTCTGAAACAAGTAATAGGGAAATATGATTTAGCTTGCAAGAGTCAGCATGCTAGTGGATGTGAATCAGCACCAGGTATATCTGTAAGGGCCAGAGGAAAATCTTGGTAAGTGTTTCATCCGATATTTCAGTGAAAAATGTAAAGAATAAGGAGAATAATAAAAAGAAATAACGTAAAAAGGGAAGAAAAAGAACGAGAAGAAGAAGAACAAGAACAATAATTAGATGAAGAATAAAAAAGAAAAGAAGAGGAGAAAGAACAAAGAAGAGAAAGAAATGAAGAAAGAGAAGATCAAGAAGACACACACATTTACCCTAATGACTACAACAAACATCAAGTTAAAAGAATAACAAATAAATAAAAATCACTCACCAAGCACGCCCAGTCTGTAGTTGAGTGTAATCACTACAAAGTCAGCATAGCTAGCAAGTATCCTGCCATCATACGGGTTACCCGAATTCCACTCAAAGGATTCTCCATGGATGTAGATCAGCACCGGGTACTTCTGCAGAGGCTGACCCACTTCTGAAACAAGTAATAGGGAAATATGATTTAGTTTGCAAGAGTCAGCATGCTAGTGGATGTGAATCAGCACCAGGTATATCTGTAAGGGCCAGAGGAAAAGTGTCTCATCCGATATTTCAGTGAAAAATGTAAAGAATAAGGAGAATAATAAAAAGAAATAATGTAAAAAGGGGAGAAAAAGAACAAGAAGAAGAAGAAGAACAATGATTAGATTATTAGAATAAGAATAAAAAAGAAAAGAAGAAGAGGAGAAAGAACAAAGAAGAGAAAGAAATGAAGAAAGAGAAGATCAAGAAGACAGACACATTTACCCTAATGACTACAACAAACATCAAGTTAAAAGAATCCTCTGCCTCAAGCCCTATAGGGAGAAGGGATAAGACATCTTGGGTGTGATATTTAGGTTCAACGCCTCAGAAGGGCTAATCCCTCTCAGACGTTGACGGTTCAGGGGTGTGGGGTAATACCTACCAGGGGTGCGGGTAGGGTTGGGGGTAGGTAATACCTACCTGTCAGGATTGTGTATTACCTACGTAAGGACTCCTCCTTACTAAGGAGGATACCAGTGGCGAATTGTGAGATTTTCGAAATGGGAAGCTACCTGTAAACCCAATTAAGAAAAAGAAAAATTCCGTTGGTCCTCATTTTTCCTGCTCTATGACTTTGAAACATCACACAAGTAAGCGCAACTGATCTATTGTGAGATTTTCGAAATGGGAAGATACCTGTAAACCCAATGAAGTCAAGAAAGTTTGACCGCTATACTGTGTGGGAAAGGGAAGAGGTGATAAGGTTGAGGAAGTCTTGAGAGAAAAGAGTTGGAGAAAGCTTTAGACAGAAGGGTATAAAGGAGTAGAACCAAGGAAGGTGACGCCCCCCAAAGAAGATTGGGAGAAGGAGCCGTAAAAGAAAATGATGCCATTTTTGGTAAGGTCATGGTGGGAGTAAGTAAGGAAAAAACTTTGGGGAGGAAAGGAACAGGTAAGATAAGGTTGGGTAAGACTTGTGGGAAAAGGGATGGAGAAGGGAGGAGGCATTAGATAGGAGGGTATGGAGGAGGAGAATAAAGGAGGGTAACGCCGACCCCAAATAAAATTGGTAAAAGGTGCAGTGAAAGAAGAGGAAGAAGGCTTTCATTGTGGACACACCACTAGCGGTAAGGAGGGAGGTTAGGGGGAAATACCTACAATGCGGCCCCCCAAGTCAATTTCGAGACTTCCAAAATCCCTCGGATACTGCGGCATTTTGGAGGCGTCTCCCCCCTCCACTTTCCCTCTCCTTTACCTCCCCTCCTCTCTTCTCTTCCTCCTCCTTCTTAGCTCCTTGGTACTAAAAGTAATTCATCATTCGGGATCTCTCTCTCTCTCTCTCTCTCTCTCTCTCTCTCTCTCCTCTTCTAATGCTTCTTTTAGGCGAAAATAATAAAAAAAAGAAAGATGTGAAAAGACGGTTAAGAAGTAAGAGAGAGGAGGAGGAGGAGGAGGAGGAAGAAGAAGAAGAGAGAGAGAGAAGACGGAGACGGTGTGTGAAGAAAGAAGCTTAAAAAACAGAATTTATAGAAGACCGACAGAGAAACGGAGAGAAGGAA
>NW_007383500.1:0-5430 GCF_000475195.1 Diaphorina citri | reverse complement strand
TCGCGACAAATTTCAAGATCAGAGCTCATTTGTGTGAGAAAATGTGAAAAAAAATCCCCCCAAAACCAGTTTTTTTGGGTTTATGGTTTTCTGGACGAAATTTGCACCACCACTTTCGTGTTCCTGGTAAAAAGACCTTTAATTTGGTGTACAGGTCGACCAGGTTTGGATAAGTCCTCTTCTATGGGGACAGACAGAGTGACAGACGACACCGAAGCGAATACAATAGCCCGTCCCTTATACCTTTTTATTACTATTGTAATAATAAAGGAAGGACGGGCTAAAAAATGGGGGAGATAGAAGAAGGAGAACATGAAAGAGAGGGGGAATCAGGAAGAGAAGGATGAGAAGAAGAAGAAAGGGGAAGGGGTAGAGGAAGAAGAGAGAGAGGGAGAGGGAGAGAGAGAGGGGGGACAAAGGAGGAGAATGAGGGAGGAAAAGGAATGCCTCTGGATAATTATTGATTGTGTGATGAGATGAAAAAGAAAGAGAGAACGAATGAGATTGAGAGAGAGAGAGAGAGAGAGAAAAGAAAGAGAAATTTCATAGAGAAGGAAAGAAAGTCTTGGCTCGACGTTTTCTGTAGAGAGAGTGAGAGAGAGACAGAGGGAGAGAGAGAGAGGAAGAGAGAGAGAGAGAGAGAGAGAGAGATGTCTCAGGTAGTCCGAATAGGGCACAAAGTTTCGAGTTCCCAAGGAAACACCAAAGATAAGTTCATTCGACCGTGGTGAGTATCTGAATGGGTTACCCCATTTTAAATCGGATTTTTCCAGATTTCAATAGCAGGTAGGTTCTACTTCCTGTGAAGAAAAAAAAAGTAAATGGGTAGATAGGCGTAATATCAAAAATACTTACCTTAGATACTTGCAATTTGCTCTCAGCCTCTCACCCATTTAAATGCAGAATAGGCGTAACATCAGAATGCTCGTAAGTTCACCTGAACAAAATAATGATTATTACCCGTTTTACTTATTTTCCATTCATATTCCTACATCTTACTTCCGTCTTCCTCATTTCAAGCCGAGAACTCAGGGCTGAATTTACAAAAGGGGGACGAAGTGTCACAATTGCCACAGGGCCATTGTTGAATAGGCTGTAAGACATTTAAATTTAATATTTAGTCCAGGAATTTACAGAAAAGAAAGGGATTCACCTAATAAAATATAGGTAAAATAAGTATTTAACTTTGCTTGGATTAACATTGATGGTCAGGACCACAATCTGTGTTTAATCCTTTTAAGTTTAAGGTTTAAGTCAACCTCTTGGATCAACCAACCTGATTGGCTGAAAATAAAATAAAATAAATAAATAAAATAAAGTCAAGGTGATTTGTCTACTAGTTTGGGAAAAAGAGTCGAATAACCAAAACTGTCAAAATCATAATACACAATATACATATGTATGTTACTCATGAGAGTGGCTGTCACCATTTTTTCCGCCTACCGGAAAAAAAAGTTCAGTCGAACCTGCGACCTCTCTATTGACCGCAGTCCCACTCTAACCACAGCACTGATCAGACCACATCGAGCAAAGAGAAGAGAGAAAGAAAGAGGGAAAGAGAGAGAGAGAGAGAGATTACTCTTTCTAATTGACGAAAACTCATTGGCTTGAAAACTAAATAATAATTATTTACGCAAGCCATACAAGATTATTTATTTTATACAGGGTTACAGGGTTTACAATAAACTTATTAGTGGTTCAATAAACTGTAGAATCGAACCCGCGACCCAGCGCTTACAAGGCAGACTAAAAGAAAGATTATCGAGTCAAAACTTCGAACCCACTTCGTTAGTTCGCTATATCTGGGTATAAAATATTAGGATAGATAATAAAGGAAAAATAACGGTAATAAATAAAAGTAATAAACAAATAATTAACCAATTAACCCCTAATTAATTACCAATTTATTATCAAAAGTATCAAAATTACCATCTTATTGAAGATCACTGGGTTTGACACAAATTGAATAAGCACATAATAATGACACGAGTAATAACCGTAATTTTATATCTTCATTATGATAATACATCTCCATTAGCTATGATTGGGATACTGACATGATCTTTGAGTATTCTTAGAGCTTTTGCGTCTATTGGCTCATGTTTCTGGGTAGCTGTCCTAGCATGTACTGTGATAAAGCTGACTCCACACTTCTCAAGCTGCCGACACAGGTGTATTGTCTTCTCTATGCTACCAAGTAACCTAACTTTGACAGACACGCATTATGATTTATTTTTTATTAATAAAACTTATCATTTCCAGTATCAGTTTCAAATTACAAAGCAAAGTAAAATAAAGAATAAGGAGGGAGTAAAGGGAAGAGGAGGGAGACAAAAAAAAAAGAGGAAGAAGATAGGGAGAGGAGGAATAGAATAGGGGGGAGGAGATGGAGAACAAGCTGGGCCCGTCCCTCCGGGAATTTTTTAGCCCGTAGTTTATTCGATCGTGATTAGAGAAATTCAGTACCTATAGAAAGGTGTGATGTAAAACGGATATTTTTCACTCGGCAAAACATCAGGAAAGAAAATTACAAAAGTCAACAAGTGGAAGAAACGAAAAAGCAAAAGAAAAGAGAGAGAAACATGAGAGAGCATCTTATATCATAAAGAAGAAACTGAGAGAGAGAGAGAGAGAGAGAGAAAGAGAGAGAGAGAGAGAAAGAGAGAGAGAGAGACAGTGAGAGAGAGAGAGTGAGAGAAATAAGGAAATAAAATTGTAATTGAGAAGAGGAAGAACGAGAAAATGACTAAAAAAGGAGACAAAATGTTAAATTTATTTATGAGTGAGAGAGAAAGAAAATGGGAAGGGAGGGAGAAGTGGGGAAACTCAGCAAAAATATAAAAAGAATTATATAAAAATGAAATATAATAAACTGCACAAGTTTGACTTCTCTCTCTCCCTCCTTCTATCTATCTCTCTCTTCATCTTTTTCTCGTAAGAAAACTAATTATTATTTTTTTTATTTTTAAAATTACGAAAAGTAAAAAGAAACGCTTATTATTACGTTGAAAAGAGATGAAAAGAGAATGAAGAGAGAGGGTAGGAGACACAGAAATAGTCTTGTAATAGTCATTGCTATATGTAGGTATTGTATTGTGCTCTTTGCCAACTTTTACATTAGGTAGGTATGCATATTTGTAGAGAATTTGTGTTTCTTCATGTCCTATGGGCTTCATTAATGGCATTTTCAATCATCTAGACGCACGGCAGTGCGTCAGGCCAAGTTCCGGCCTCAACACGCCAGGGTGTATATTACACGAAACATTTCGACGCATTTTTACCCCTTTTTTCCACGCATTGTTCCATTATTTTTCCACGCATTGTCATAAAATTTGGACCATATGTTAAGTTATACATGTTTATTATGCCTACGGTTTTTCCACGCATTGTTCCATTATTTTTCCACGCATTGTCATAAAATTTGGACCATATGTTAAGTTATACATGTTTATTATGCCTACGAAATTCCGAAGTTCTAGCTTTAACGGAAGGGGTAGAAAGAACGGCTTGAAAATCGCTTATTTTACGACTGACTCACTGAGTCACTCATCAAATTATGAGGCACTTCCCGATATCGTAGAAGCTTAATATTTGGCAGGATGGCAGGTCTTGATGAGTGAGTAAAGGGAAAATCTGAAAATTGGAAAAAGTTGCACTGGGCGCCGTCCACAGGCGGAATTAACCGCTTTTTGGCGGTTTTCACTAAACGGTTAGAGATATTGAAAAAGTTATGAGAGTAGACCCCCCCCCGAAAACCATACCTAAAACCTCCCCAATGGTATTTTTTATGAACATCGGAACAACGGTTAGCGGTGTTTTACGGTATTTTCTAATACATCAAAAAATGTAAAGATTTAATTTTGTTTCACTTGATTTTTTTACAAGTATTTTTCCATTTTCTTCTGCCACTTGATTTTTTCATACAACGTACCTAATAACATACCACTTAGCTTATACTAGTTCAAACAAAATATGGCAGCTTGTCTTTTTCCCTTCAATTTAACATTAAGTTTATCTATGGATCAATTTCGACCATTCGGTTTGGTGATCTTTTTGACATCAGATAGTCTTTGTCACCATTGGGATTCGAACCTCAGTCCTCTCGGTTAGGAATCTAATACCTTAGCTGCCTTAGCAGATATCTAATACCTTAGGGACTGGATGCAGATAATGTATTTAACTACCGAACCTCAGTCTCTCGGTTAGGAATCTAATACCTTAGCGATTATCCTACTGGGACTAAATGCCGAACCTCAGTCTCTCGGTTAGGAATCTAATACCTTAGCGATTATCCTACTGGGACTAAATGCAGATAATGTATTTATCTACCATTTTTTGCATGTTGTCGCTCGGTTATAAGTTTGGGAAACAAAATGTCAACAACTGAACAACATGAAAAATAGACGGAAGGAAGAAAAAAAGGAGAGGAATTAAGAAGAATAAAGGGAGGAAGGAGAGAAAGGAAGAAGAGGAAAAAGTGCCATCATTGGTTGGGAAATACATGTTGAGTTTAGATAACAAGGACAAGGAACAAAATAAGTGTCAACAATATGAAGATGATAGAAGAGAAGAAAGAAAAAAAGGAAAGGAATAAGAAAGAGGAGGAAGAGAAGAAGAAGAAGACAGACGAGGAGCAGGAAAGAGAGAAGAAAGAGGAGACGAAGAAGAAGGAGAAGGAAGAAGAAATGATGGAGAAGGAAGAGAAAGAGGAAAATAAGTGTCAACAATATGAAGATGATAGAAGAGAAGAAAGAAAAAAAGGAAAGGAATAAGAAAGAGGAGGAAGAGAAGAAGAAGACAGACGAGGAGCAGGAAAGAGAGAAGAAAGAGGAGACGAGGAAGAAGGAGAAGGAAGAAGAAATGATGGAGAAGGAAGAGAAAGAGGAGGAGGAAGAGAAAGAGGAGGAGGAGGAAGAGAAAGAGGAGGAGGAGGAGGAGAAGGTGCCATCATTGGTTGGGAAATACATGTTGAGTTTAGATGACAAGGACAAGGAACAAAATAAGTGTCAACAATATGAAGATGATAGAAGAGAAAAAAGAAAAAAAAGAAAAAGGAATAAGAAAGAGGAGGAAGAGAAGAAGAAGATAGACGAGGAGCAGGAAGGAGAGAAGAAAGAGGAGACGAAGAAGAATGAGAAGGAAGAGGAAGAAGAAAGAAGGTAGTAGAAGAAGGAGAAGGAAGAGGAAGTGAAGGAGAAGGAAGAGAAAGAGGAGGAGGAGAAGAAGAAAGGAGAGGTGAAGGAGAGAAGAAAGAGAAGACGAAAAGGAAGGAGAAGGAAGAGGAAGTGAAGGAGAAGAAAGGAGAGAAGAAAGAGGAGACGAAGAAGAAGGAGAAGGAAGAGGAAGTGAAGGAGAAGAAAGGAGAGGTGAAGGAGGAGGAGAAGAAGAAAGGAGAGGTGAAGGAGGAGGAGAAGAAGAAAGGAGAGGTGA
>NW_007383499.1:0-5132 GCF_000475195.1 Diaphorina citri | reverse complement strand
GAAGCGAATACAATAGTCCGTCCCTTATACCTTTTTATTACTATTGTAATAATAAAGGAAGGACGGACTAAAAATAGGTACTAGGATTAGGGTACCAGTTGTTTGCCTATGTAAAAAACGTGCTTGATTTTGGCCCCTCAGTGAGTCAATCCCTCTCCCCCATAAGTCTGTTCTGCACAAAATTTTCAATGATTTTTACTATCCAAAGCTGTGTCCACACATATTTTCATTTTTGAGGGCAAAAAACTGCTGATTCCGGTCCACCTTAGCCCTGGCCCGGGGCAAATGAGGCCGGATAAACCCCCCCTAGGAACAGCCCTGTCGTGTGGTAATATGAGCGCTCACTAGAACACGTGCATTAGGTACCTGCTCTACAGACTTCCTATTTTCTGTGTTATTGAAGAGTAAAAGATGGAAGAAAGTGTGTCAGCACTTTTGCGGTAATCATTTTACTTTGATTGGATATAAGTTGTATCACCCTTAAACGAGTATGTAGCTCCACACTTTCGTGAAATGAGGTACTCGGGGATCTAGAGGTTATTCTGGGACAATGACATACCTACCTACAATATAAAATTATAAACTTTATTTCCAGGGTTATTCTAGAGCAGAGGTTCCCAATCTGTGGTACGCAGAAGCATTTCTGGTGGTAAGCGAATAGATTTGAAACCCGAGCCGATCATTAGCTACATATCATTCATATTATTCTGACCT
Source organism: Diaphorina citri (assembly GCF_000475195.1). Taxonomy (NCBI): domain Eukaryota; kingdom Metazoa; phylum Arthropoda; class Insecta; order Hemiptera; family Psyllidae; genus Diaphorina; species Diaphorina citri. Next base: position 4,418 of record NW_007383499.1, on the reverse strand, counting down.
AGATAAAAGTGCGATACAGCGATATTTCTCGGGAAGACAGAATCGCATAATCATATTAGTCGACATCTTCAGTCGGTCGACGAGATTATGAATCTGGAGGAGAACATTCAGTTTATGATGCAGCACAGTTCTCGGAAATAAATGTAACATCGGTCAACGACTTAAATGATTAATGTGACATCGTTCTACCTCCAATACCACACAAAGTGACGTTTGGTGGTACACCAAAAGAACGTTGAGGTGTCATGTGGTACGCAGTACATCGGAAGTTCTGGGAAGACCTGTTCTTCAGAGCGGACTTGCAAACCTCTTTCCCATTCTCTCACAGCTCAGTCCAGCTCACACTATAAACTCACTCAGCCTCGGAAAACCCATTTTCCCAGTCTGACCATTTCGTAATGGGCACACGATTTCCCCTTTCTCGTGAACAAAGTTCATAAAGAGAGACAAATACTCCGACTTTTTATCATTTCCCAGTCAAAATGAAATGCTCAACAAAAACACTTAAGCTAAGGAGAAGGGTGGTGACTCTACCTGAGGTGCCAGGGTGTGAAAATTTTGATGAGAACATTATTCCTTTTCCCTAAGCTCCGAGAATGGAATGTTCTCGAATGAGTTGACACTCAAGTGTACCTAACACCAATCAGTTTGTTCCCCTTCCCCTTTGTCAGCTGCGGATAGCACGTAAGAATACACCAGTCCCCTGTGGTACCACTGAGGTTAAGCAACGTTGCTCGTGGTTGGGTATCCTGATGGCTTGACTCTAGGTATCAGGGCAATGTGTACTGGCTGGCCCACTCAGACTGGTGAGTTAATGTGTGTACGACGGGCTAGGCTTAGCTACGGTCGGGCGTGCTCTGGGGAACTGGCCACTAAGTCCTACAACACTGAGCTCCGGCTCTCCGGAGCCAGCTTTGGTTGGGGGCTCTGCCGCACATGAGGGATAGAGGTCCGACGTGACGACGGAGACAGAGTGGAGTACTATACTTGCACTAATACCCTTTAACTAGCTCGAATATAGCTATACTGGGACAGAGATTAATAAAACACAATGAAAACGGTTGGTTAAAGATATATCTTCAGTATGTAATAGTCTAGACACGAATAGAATAACCAGAATAAGCTCTCATAAATAATTGTCATTGCATCAGAGAGATTTTTTACAATGGGTTGGCAAATTGGCAAAATTAAACAAACATTGGACTGAGGTAGCAAGAAATCTTGTTTATAGTAACGTAGACAGATGATGTTCTAAGGTCAGGAGATTGTTTCCTGTACTATCTAATTTGTTTGTACTTCTAGGTCAGGTTTTTTATATAGAAGCCCTTAATGTATAGTCCCTATATAAAAAAAAACATTTGTATGGAATATTAATATCAAATTAAACAGAGGTAAACCCTCAAATATTCTGTAAGAAAAAAGGACGGGTAGCTTGTCGGCGAATGAAGGGTAAAAGCCCGTCGACTAAACAGCCTTTTGCAGTTATACAGTCAGTGCCAATATAAGGGTTTAAACCAGTAAAAAAAATATATTAATAACTATATACCAATATATATCCTTTGTCACCATTGCAATGTCAGTAATTGCATGTGTGACAATAAAGTAGTTGGTCCGGTTGCAATAAAATTGCAGTTTTGTTGTTAATTTTCTCTGTAGATAATACTTCTGATTATAAACACATAGATACCAACATATGTACACTACATACAAACCTATGAATCTACTAAGAAATTTTTACTTCCATGAAGTGATGTTTTTTTTTTTTTTTTTTTTTTTTTTTTAAGTTATCTCGGATTCACGTTGACATACCTATAGTTTTCGTTTTTAGTTGATTCAGTTGAAATTACCGTCTCATGGTTTTCCCACGCAGCTTCAAAATCTGAACATCTATTAAACTTTCAGCATTCTTCACTGAAATCAAAATTCTAACAATGCATGTACCCAATGTATGTAGATAATATACTCATATGGATGAACTTATAAAGCTAGGTAGGAGCACACAGTTAATATTATGGGAGCAAAAATCGATCTAGACAGAATACTGGATGGGAGATTAGCAGAGAAAATAATTTTATTGTTTGAATGATGATGATAAGAAGTAGGTGAATTTTCATTCGGCGCTTTAACAATGTTTTATGCATGTCGTTCGCGCCGAAAAGTAAGGTTTTGTCTTGATGTCTCTTTGATGGAAATCGGCAGGTCCTTTTGGTAGAGTAGGTCCTTTGTTGGCAATTCACAAGGGTTTAATTTAGAGTGAATTCATAGAATTTACCCTTGATGGGGATGTGCAAAGTAAAATGTCTTCAGAACTCGGATACTTACCTACTTACTTTTCCGTATCCAAGGTACAATGTCACCATTCAAATCAAATCGATCAGTTGCGCTTACTTGGGTGATGTTTCAAAGTCATAGAGCAGGAAAAATGAGGACCAACGGAATTTTTCTTTTTCTTCTACGACTTCTAGATACCGAGATAAATCGATTTAAAAAATACAGGTAAATCGTTAAGTTTGACGTCACGGCATACGCTCCCGTAGGCGATGACGTCACATCAAATGTGACAATTGCAACTCCTCCATTGTAAGTATTCCGTACATATTCTGTCTACATATGTAAATAAAGTCCTAATGAGAATAGAATAGAATATACCTAGCATATACCCGAGGACAACACCGTACTATACGGTACAATAATATCACCGGTACGGAATTACATAAGGGTCGGCGCGCGACAATAGATCGGTTCCGTTCATAAACCAGATCCCAAGGTCACTCAAGGTTGTTAGAAATGGCCGCAGGGGTCCAATGGGTGGGCCGTCAATGTCTCTGTCAAGGTTGGAAACCGGAGCGAATTCTATTATGATCGCGGAACCTTAGGCCGCCAGCTTACGGGTCAAAATCAGCAAAGCGATGAATTTCACTCCAATTAACTTGCTTTGAAAGAGATCGCCAGAGGCCAAGTAAAAAGCCAGCCTCCAGCTGGCTTAGGCCAGCCTCTCATATCAGGTATACCTGCCGACAGGTAAACTTGATCAGGTCTACCTGATAGTGTGTGTGCGCTCATCAGGTAGACCTGACAGACGTAGGTACGTAGCTCTCCAGCCGTACCTTTCAGGTCTACCTGATAGTGAGTGGCTGGCCTTACAGTGGGTATTGCTTGTAAGAGCTTGTTCGCGGGTTCGATTCCTGCCCGGGACGGATTTTATCCTAAACTGATAAAGTTCGTACTCGGGACGACTGACTTTCTCCTATCCTGTCTTCCTTCTCTTCGCTTTTCGGACGATAAGACCTCATTCGTTGTAGTTCCCTATATCAAACCTTGTCAGAAAAAACTTCAAACAACATGACAATAGGTAGGTAATGTAGGTATGTAGATGTTCAACATGAAAATAATTGCCGTATACTACAAGTTGCAGTCTAGATGTGAAATAGCCCCAAGAGAGAAAATATTCAGAGCTACACAAACGGGGTCAGGCTTTACGAGACCCAAAAAGACAGCGAGAAAGAAAGTTTTGCATGTATAACAGCATCTAAAACAAACGAATTGTCTAGCAATGTATACCAGACTAAACTGGAATGCACTTAATGTTAGATTGAACAATCTAGGAGCGTTAGTGGCCAATATAAGGAGTTGTAGGGTCAATAATAACTACCAACATAGCATAAAAAAATGTGGTACATTAGTGACAAGCTCTCAAGTCCCTACTTCCGATCACTTCATCAGACAATTGCAGATGGCACATCCTGGAAATTTCCGTTTCTTCTATCAGTCTCATCTCTTCCCTTTTCTGTCTGTCTGTCTCTCTTCCCTTCTCTTTTTCTCTCTTTCTCTCTCTCTCTCACTCTTTCTCTCCATCTTCGTCTTCATCCTCCGCCATTTCCTCTCAGAGAATGTCTTCCAAAGGAATAATGTGTCTTGGAAGGAAGCTAGTTTCAATCTTAGAAGAAGCTAGTTTCTTGGAGGGGAAGCTAGTTTCCCTATTAGAAAACAAGACAATAGAAACTCGTAACAAGATAACGAGCAGTTCAGGGCAAATTATGTGCCCTCGAATCTTGATAAGTTTCACAACTATGTGCTTGACAAAGTTCTGGGTCCTGATAAAAAGTTTGAATCAATATTCCTCAGCTAACGTCCCCTCAGTGGTGTGTGTGCGATTTTCGAAAGGGAAAGCTAGGTATAAACTCATTTGCGATAGCTATCAAAAGCTCAGCGTTCATATTTTCGTATTGATAACTCTTGATGACTTCAAGAAAAGTGTTAATTACGGCTGTCAATAAGTATTCAAAATTTCCAACTCACCTAGGTATCCTTAGGAAAATTGTTTATTCCAGGAACAAACAATATTCATCGTGTTACAAAAGTTACCTATTTCACGACTTGCAAACCAAAATTAGCGTCCCTTAATTTTAACTGAACAT
>NW_007383498.1:2533-5433 GCF_000475195.1 Diaphorina citri | reverse complement strand
TATGTGTACCTACACAACTACCCACTATATCTACCTACCTACTACCTATGTGTACCTACACAACTACCCACTACCTACTATTTTATTTTTTATTATTATTATTATTATTATTATTATTTGAATGAGCTGGGAGATAAAGTCGCATCGAAATAGCTATGTAATGTAGGTATTTACAGCTTTCAAATGTTGTAGGAATTCAGGACCCTTTAGTCAAGTATAGTCAAAACTCCCGAGCACGAAGTGCGAGTAGTCAAAATATTCTCTCTGGTGACTAACGACCAAGGTCACAAACAGAGTTTAAACTTGGTTTAAGTTGAACTCTCGGATTAAGTAAATCTGATTGGCTGAACATTTTGAAATCAACCAATCAGATTTGCTTAATCCGAGAGTTAATCTTGAATCGAGTTTAAACGGATTAAGTAAATCTGATTGGCTGAACATTTTGAAATCAACCAATCAGATTTGCTCAATCCGAGAGTTAATCTTGAATCGAGTTTAAACGGATTAAGTAAATCTGATTGGCTGAACATTTTGAAATCAACCAATCAGATTTGCTTAATCCGAGAGTTAAACTTGAATCGAGTTTAAACTCACTTTCCCGGCATTAAGTGTTTGACCGTTCTCATTGAACGTACTGCGACTGAAGCGCTACCTGAACGGATAGCGGGTTTAAGCAGAAACTAGGTCGCCGGTTTCGACGCTTCCAATGGAATCTGACTTGGATAGGAAAAGGCAAGCAGTTCCGAGAACGAACATTTCGTTCAACATCGAACCCGCGGCCTAGCGCTTAGAAGGCAGACGCGCAGCCAAGCCAATTAGGCTGGCAAATTGGCAATGGAATCTGAGACCCAGATTGTGGAATGAGTGGAAAACTTTGTTTTGACCCTTTCATGTCATTGACTTGGCCCGATATTGCATCCTGATAACAACTGCCGGGTGACCTAGAAGTTGCGATGGGGTCTGCGATGCTTTGTCCTTCAGAATGGCTTAATGTTATCATGAATGCTGATGGAAATCAAATTGCCACTTGTTCTGTGGTTATCATGTTGATCAAATATGATTGGTTATTGGCCATTCCTTTGAAATTACTCATGATGACTTCTTTTTTTTCCATGAACTTGTTTAATTAGATGTTGCTTTATTCTTTCCATAAACTTTGTTCACTGTTGCTTTAATGATATATTGTAACCAAAGCACTTGGTTCCTTTTAGCTCTTCTACAAATGTGATTGATTATTTATTGGTCATGAGGCTTTCCTTTGTAAATACAATAATGATGGCTTCTTCTTTTCATGAACTTGGTCAATGAAATGTTGCTTTTGCTTTAATGACATATTCCAAAGCAATTTCAACATACTTCCTTAGATGTACTTGCCAGAGACCGATATTTCTTGCTAACATGCTAACTTATTCTCTACGTCTATATGTAATTGGCTCACCAAGTCTTGCACTTGGCCTAGCCTCGACCATAATGACATTAATGGTAATAACCGTGTTGTGAACAACATGCGACCACACCGAAGCCCTAAACACTATGCTTGTCAATGGTATTACACAGTACAATGGCCTTTGTACAAGAGCTGTTGTTGACACGTGTCCTGGTGCACTCATATGGACATGCAGCTAACCACGACAGTCAGGCAGTCACAGACCGTGAGGGTCTTTGGCATACTTTGGCTTTAATCACTGATTTACCATAGCACCTTACATTTGTTACAGCTCTTCTATAAAGTTATTTATAAGGTTACAGACCGCGAAGGTTCTTATAGCTTCAACGACTAATTCTCTAGCTCTAGCACCTTCCATTCGTAGGGATGCGTTTGTGTTTCTGGTAAGATGTTTCAGCCCTTGTTTGTAGATTCATGTTGTGGATGTCCTTAACTTCATTTTCCTGTCGTTTTCCATTAAGATGCCTCCATGTTTCCTGGAAACCACGGGAATAACATGATCTTTATGCTTTAATTTCATAGCTCATTTCGCCTCTTGTCATGTTTTTCATTATGTTCTCTGGTACTGTTTCGTCAGGTTGTATTTACAGGAATGAAATTTTCAAGAAGTCATCATGACACATTTTCCATGATCCACATCATTTTAAAGATCACCTCAACCTCCATCTATCGACCTACCGAGGCAGACTGCATGCACGCACGTATTTCATTAAATTATCTTTGATATTCTTTCTTGTCTTGGTCATACCTCATTGATTTCACTTCCAAAGGCATTTCATATATTTCATTTCCAGTAGATAAAGCATTTTTAAGTCTTACGAGTAAACTTTACCTAAATGCCTATTCTGGCATAATCTAATCTCTAACAGATAACGCCTTTTTCTGTGAAATCTTATGAGTTATTAAGCTTTACCTAGATGCCTATTCTGGCCTAACCCAATTTATAACAAACGCGTTTTTCTTTGAAATTTCAGGAGTTAGTAACTTTACCTAAATGCCTATTCTGGCATAATCCAATCCAAAATGGACTTGTCTCTTGATACTATTGTTCTGTTATCAGTTGTTGATATTGATAGTTAATTTAATGTGTATGCACGTGTGATAACTCGAATCGTATCACCCTCACACGTTGTATTTCAGGTTTCCAATTCCTGTGTCTCATGGACAAGGACTTTTGATTGATATTAGGTAGCGAGGAGCTAGTTGTGTTTCATTGTCATTCATATGTTTATGAATAACTGTTATCTCACTATGAACAATTCAGGTCCAGGAACAGAAACTGAATCGATTCAAAGAAGAATGAATGATGCGGTTCACATTTTTCGAAAATTTAAGCCATACCTCTTACAACACAAATTTTGAATCCCTTTCTTCTTGGAGCTACCCACTATATCTACCTACCTACTACCTATGTGTACCTACACAACTACCCACTATATCTACCTACCTACTA
>NW_007383498.1:0-1246 GCF_000475195.1 Diaphorina citri | reverse complement strand
CGAAGAGAGAAGGAAGACAGGATAGGAGAAAGCCAGTCGTTCCGAGAACGAACATTATCCCATCAGGATAAAATCCGCCCCGGGCGGGAATCGAACCCGCGGCCTAGCGCTTACAAGGCAGACACGCTACCCTCCAAGCTAACTAGGCTGGCATTTTTTGACCTTAGTTGTGAATTAGCGTATTTTCCTTTCATAATGTTAATGCACAGATTACCTTAATTCGAATTTTTCTTTCTCAAATGGTAATTTACATTAACATTTTCCTCTCCTTTCACGAATTTTGTAATGTAGTGTAGCTTTTTTCTCGCATTACGATCCGCCATCTTGTTTTACATTAGGAATATAGGAAGTTTTGGCGGTAAAATTTATAATTTCATCAGCTGATTTTTTTTTTAATCGTCAATTTTTACCCCCACTACCAAACTTCTTCCATTTTATTACCTATCCCTACCCCTGGAAAATCCTAATGTCAATGCGCATTAACATTACGAGAGAAGCCAGCCATTCCGAAAACGAACATTATCCCATCAGGATAAAATCCGCCCCGGGCGGGAATCGAACCCGCAACGTGGACTTTATTTCCACATAAATGCCGATTTCGTTTTAAAACGTGAGTTACTCAGATAGATATAATATAAGTTCTAACTCGTATCATAGTGAAGGTAACCATGCCGGGAACTTTCAATTTTCTTCTATTTACATTTTGCCCTCATCTCTCGTGAAGTGTTGTTTGTTATTTTCGACCAAAACGTGAACTTTGAAGGATCCCGGGGATTGAAAATATAAGCAACTCGTGATAACGAAGTATGACGCACTTTAACATTGCGTTCTTGAGCAAGATCAACAATAAGAATAATAGGTAGAGACCTATGTACTTAATTACGAGTATATGAAGTAATGAAGTATGCAGTAGACAATAAAATTGTGTACTGCCCAATGTACGAACAACAATAAGAATAATAGGTATAGACCTATGTACTTAATTACGAGTATATGAAGTAATGAAGTATGCAGTAGACAATAATTGTGTACTGCCCAATGTAGGTACGAAGTAACTATCATAACTTGACTTTGGAAAAATCAGACGCTTGGGAGACGAGAACGTCTTTCCAATGACCCAGAATAACCACCTAAGATCCGGTATTATTCTTTGAATCCTGCCTCGGTGGCGTAGTGGTCAAGACGCTCGCCTGGTAAACAGGAGGGCGTGGGTTCGATCCCAGCCGAAGCATGGAATTTTATCCTC
>NW_007383497.1:4015-5436 GCF_000475195.1 Diaphorina citri | reverse complement strand
TTTCATTCCTTAATTCCCAGCCGTTTCTGAGATATAAGCGTGGTTCGCAAATCACGAACCACCCTGTATATATATAAATTAGGCGAGATCAAATTATTTTGGTGGAATAACGAAAAAAAGGTGTAGACTGGACGATTTTCAGCCAATGTCAATCGACCAAATCGACCATAGTGTAGCTCTAGAAGTCTTTAGGTTTTTCCATTGTGTACGTTTGTTGAAGGTAAGGATGGTGTTCCCGTCCCGAATTCCATACTATGATACTTTCTCTCTACCCCTAACGTTCTCTGTCTGTATACTCCTATTTTCTCTCTACTTTCTTTCTACTCCTGCTTCCTTCTCTCTTCTGCCATACTATGGCCTGTATTAAACTACATATTATTAAGGATATAAGATCCTTCTTTAGTCTTTCTACGTTTCCTTTGAGTCTGCTCTTAAGAGTAAGTCCCACATACCCAGAAAAAAAGAAGAACGGGGGTTGGGGAACAACTCTTTGAACTTAAAATCCTACCATACTATGGCCTGTATTAAACTACATATTATTAAGGATATAAGATCCTTCTTTAGTCTTTCTACGTTTCCTTTGAGTCTGCTCTTACGAGTAAGTCCCACATACCCAGAAAAAAAAGAAGAACGGGGGTTGGGGAACAACTCTTTGAACTTAAAATTCTACCAATTCTCATATATCCTGACTGAGTTACTCTAATATTTTATAGCGCAGCTGGGATTTGAACCCATTGGGGAAAGTAAGGGGGCGTGCGCATGTGCTGGATATTCAAGTCACGCAGTAACTGACTCATGAGATTGTTGACGAATGGAGTGCCGTTGTCAGTGAACACAACAGAAGGGGCTCCGTAGCGATGCAATACTAGCTTCTTAAAGTGCTCCATTACAGTACTGCCCTACAACTCATACACTATACACATCACCTTCCCACACTTACCTTACTTTTCGTCTTCCCATACTTACCTTATCTACCTTCCCTACTGACCCATTTCTTTCTCCCAATACCACCACGGTGGATACTCAGGTTACGGATACCTACACGGCATACACATATGTACCTACCTAAAAAGGTGCAGTTACTCATCAATAATATATTATCATTATCACACCTATTTAGGTCTATACAACATATTATCAAAGTTGAAGCATAGGTAGATTTAATTTTAAAGTTAACTGGAAGAGAAAATAAAAGTTAAAGAGTTTACAGTGGCGGATGGCAGACTTATCCCGGGATCATAGAGATTCAGAGGAGGATTTCTTTTAGGGTATTTATAATTGATAAAAGTAAATCAGCGGCGATTCCCGGTTACTTCCGCAACGGAAAATTTGGTGGAGGTAGAGTGAAAACTTTGTTTTGTTTTGGTTGTTTGTGTGTATTTCTCTCTCTCTCTCTCTCTCTCTCTCTCTCTCTCTCTCTC
>NW_007383497.1:0-3999 GCF_000475195.1 Diaphorina citri | reverse complement strand
CTCCCCCCCTCTTCTCTTAATATCTCTCTCTCTCTCTCTCTCTCTCTCTCTCTCTCTCTCTCTCTCTCTCTCTCTCTCTCTTCCGAACTTGTGCGCTCCACTGTTTTACCAGAGTCCTGTCTCATCTCGAATTTTCCATGAGACGGCCAGCCTAGTTACCAGTTAGCTTGGTTGGTAGCGCGTCTGCCTTGTAAGCGCTAGGCCGCGGATTCGATTTTATCCTGAGGAGATAAGGTCCGTTCTCGGAACGGCTGGCTTTCTCCTATCCTGTCTTCCTTCTCTCTTCGATTTCGGGACGATAAGATGGGAATGGGACGATAAGATGGGAAGAGAAATTTCTTATCTCTTAGTGCATCACTAGATTCGACACTGGTGTATGCCGTTTTGCACGTAATACCTATATTTATGCATATCAAGTGCTAACAATATACATAAATATTACTAAATATGCAGCACATTCTGGGATCAAGGTGGGGGATAATAATAATAACTAATAAGATAGATTTTTATGTATCAAACGTGTTCACTGTTCAATATGACTTCTTTCACCACTTCTTCAGTGTTCTAATTTCCAAAGGATTTTTTTTTATTATTATTCTAATTTAAACAGATAAGGTTCGTTTTCGAAACGGCTGGCTTTTCGTCCTTCTCCCTTAGCTTTCGGTCCACCGCTTTTCTTGAGAACCTCTGTCCATCTCAATGTTCCGCACAGACCATCGTGTTCCTACCATGACTCCTCTGTTTTTACCATGGGTGTTTTTTCCTTATTATTAGTATTATTATTATTCTAATTTAAACAGATAAGGTTCGTTTTCGAAACGGCTGGCCTTAGCTTTCATTCCACCGCTTTTCTTGAGAACCTCTGTCCACCTCAATGTTCAGGACAGACCATCGTGTTCCTACCATGTCTCCTCTGGTTTTACCATGGCTGTTTTTTCCCCCTTTTTCAAAGGGTTTTATAACACTGGCCTCTGTTTCAGACATGACTGACTTTTTCCAACCGAGAGGTTTTCTTGTCACATAATATTACGAGGTTCGCCCACCTTCTTTTCGTTTTCCTTCTCCTCCTCCTCCTCCTCTCCCCTTTTTCAAAGGGTTTTATAACACTGGCCTCTGTTTCAGACATGACTGACTTTTTCCAACCGAGAGGTTTTCTTGTCACATAATACGAGGTTTGCCCACCTTCTTTTCGTTTTCCTTCTCCTCCTCCTCCTCTTCCACTACTATTATCTCCTTCACCTCCTCCTTTTCTTCCTAATCTTCCTTTTCCACCCACATTACCATATTCTTCTCCTCCTCGTCCTCCTATCCAATCTTCTTCCATTGCTCTTCCTCTCTTTCTCCTCTTCCCTTCCTCCTCCAGCTCTTAAACCGTGGTCATTTCCACCAGCATTAGTATAATGGAGCTGGTACAGACAGACAAGGATATTGAGAAAGAGGAGAGAAAAAGGATGAGTAAAAAGAGAGAAAAGGAAGAGTAAGTAGTAAAAAAAGTGAGAAAAAAGGAAGAAGAAGAAGAAGAAGAAGAAGAAGAAGAAGAATAAAAAAAGGGATTAGTACAAGGAAGAGGACTGAAAGGAGTGGAAGAGAAAGTGAAGAAAAGGGACTGAAGAAGGAGGAGGAGTAAGCCCCCCTCCCGAGCACGAATTAAGGATATAAGATCCTTCTTTAGTCTTTCTACGTTTCCTTTGAGTCTGCTCTTACGAGTAAGTCCCACATACCCCCCCCAAAAAAAGAAGAACGGGGGTTGGGGAACAACTCTTTGAACTTAAAATCCTACCAATTCTCATATATCCTGACTGAGTTACTCTAATATTTTATAGCGCAGCTGGGATTTGAACCTCAGTTCCCTCGCTTATGAAACCAAGGCCTTGACAACTACTCTACGGAGAGCACTGGGACTATTTCAGTTCTAATAATCCAATTACATATTTCAAACTTCTTGTGACATTTCATGTTGTCTAATTAGATTGGTAACTTCGGTATGAAATTATATTTTACATACCTGAACGCACTTTGTGTGTGTGCATTTGATGTTGAACAAAATATTACCATGCTTGACATAATACAGAATAATATACCTAGGTATGTATTATGCATAATTATTATGTAGGGTGACAGGTGTCTGGACATAATTCCATGACATTCCTAATAAATATAATAATCATTTCATGATTTTTTTTTTACTTCTTATTATTTCCTTTGTAATCACAACAAACTGGCAAATGCTCTTTTGGACGGAACGATAATGGACAAATTTGTTCCCTGAAACCGTACACTGCCTCGACAACATAAATTCACCTCTTCCATCGATGGTCGATCGTCTATGTGTGAACACAGCTTTATGATTGGTCTTTTTAATTATTTTAGTGGCAGCTACTAGGGCAGATACTAGAATGATATCAATACGTAGTTACCTACCTAATAATATCTATTTAAAAGACATAAATTTTTCCCTGTGAGCCATCTCTATGGATAAGAAGTTTTCAGAAAAGAAAAGAAAAAATCTTACCTCTCCAACTTTTTTAAAATATGAAATTATTTCGAAATGTAAATACCATCAAAGTTCAATAAAAAGTGTACGCCTCTGTACTTCGATGTATTGCAAAGGTTATACGTTGTATGTTCTACCTACACGAGACATTTTTTTCTTTCTTCTAGTTCTTCTTCCTCTTCGTTTCCTCCTCCTTCCTTCTCGTCTTCTTCGTCTTCTCTTTTGTCTTTCTCTTCCTAAAGTTCAATAAAAAGTGTACGCCTCTGTACTTCGATGTATTGCAAAGGTTATACGTCGTATGTTCTACCTACACAAGACATTTTTTTCTTTCTTCTAGTTCTTCTTCCTCTTCGTCTCCTCCTTCTTCCTTCTCGTCTTCTCCTTTGTCTTTCTCTTCCTCCTCTTCTTCCCCTTCCTCCTCCTCCTCTTTTTGCTCAAAGTTCAATAAAAAGTGTACGCCTCTGTACTTCGATGTATTGCAAAGGTTATACGTCGTATGTTCTACCTACACAAGACATTTTTTCTTTCTTCTAGTTCTTCTTCCTCTTCATCTCCTCCTTCTTCCTTCTCGTCTTCTTCTTCGTCTTCTCCTTTGTCTTTCTCTGCCTCCTCTTCTTACCCTTCCTCCTCCTCCTCTTTTTGCTCCTTCTCGTCCTCCTCCTTCTTCTTTTCTTCCTCTCTTTCTCCTCTTCCCTTCCTCCTCCAGCTCTTAAACCGTGGTCATTTCCACCAGCATTAGTATAATGGAGCTGGTACAGGGAGACAGACGAGGATATTGAGGAAGAGGAGAGAAAAAGGATGAGTAAAAAGAGAGAAAAGGAAGAGGACTGAAAGGAGTGGAAGAGAAAGTGAAGAAAAGGGACTGAAGAAGAAGGAGGAGTAAGGGTTTTAGCACACATTTTAAAATATTTTACATACCTGAACGCACTTTGTGTGTGTGCATTTGATGTTGAACAAAATATTACCATGCTTGACATAATACAGAATAATATACAATTATACATATTATGCATAATTATTATGTAGGGTGACAGGTGTCTGGACATAATTCCATGACATTCCTAATAAATATAATAATCATTTCATGATTTTTTTTTTACTTCTTATTATTTCCTTTGTAATCACATTCCATGACATTCCTAATAAAAATAAAAAACATTTTATGATTTTTTTTTTTTTTTTTTTTTTTACTTCTTATTATTTCCTTTGTAATCACAACAAACTGGCAAAAGCTCTTTTGGACAAAAAGATAATGGACAAATTCGTTCCCTGAAACCGTACACTGCCTCGACAACATAAATTCACCTCTTCGATCGACAGCTTTATGAATGGTCTTTTTAATTATTTTAGCGGCAGCTACTTAGGCAGACACTAGAATGATATCAATACGTAGTTACCTAATAATATCTATTTAAAAGACATAAATTTTTCCCTGTGAGCTATCTACACCATCTCTATGGACAAGAAGTTTTCAGAAAAGAAAAAAAAAAAAAAAAAAAAAAAAA
>NW_007383496.1:0-5437 GCF_000475195.1 Diaphorina citri | reverse complement strand
CCCGCAACTTTTGGAGATACGTGCTACCTTGAATATGAAAACAATGGTAATAAAGTTACCTCTGAGTATGCCGTATGATGTTGTGTTGGAGTTATTTATGTTTGAGTTTGGGTTAGGTAGCGTTCAAAAGTCTTCCTGGTGACCCACGAGCCCAAGACCGAGGTGGGGTTGGAAAGCGCTCATAATTACTTGTTTAGTTATGTGTTGGTCAAAGTGAAGAGAACTTATTTAGGTAGGTATCCCTTTTTCAGTTGCTAAAATCCGTTAGCGTTATTATTGTTTATCCAAGGAATCTGCTGATTTGACAGCTAAATTTTATGTCTACTTTTTTTCCTAATTATTACCTACCTAAAATAATTAAGCCAGTAGGAAAACATTTAGGAACAAAATCTAGATCAGCCGAAATTAAAACAAAACAAAATTCAGCTGATATGCTTGGCATTTATATCTACGAGTACCTAGGTATTTTGTACTTTCCTGACTAGCAAGCAAGATCAAAAACTCAAGAACTTTGAACATCCCAAGAGGAGGGGAAGTAACTTGAATCTGTTTGTTCTAGGAGAACACATGAAGATCTTCTTCTGGTTAGAAGTTGAAGATGACTTCAACTTACAGCGAGAAAATCTCCAGAGCTGTTGTGAAGCTTGATCAAGTTCTTATAATAACCGGAAGTCCACCACGTGATCTGAGAACCAAAAAGAAAAATACAAAATCATTACAAACAAACAAACAAACAAACAAACAAACAATTGCCGAGATAATAAAGAGATGTTTTATATCTTGTAGGAGTTGAGACGTTTCAGAATGATCGTTGAACAACATACGTGTTATAGTCTCACCTATGTAGGTGCTTTTATGTTAGTAAGACCTGAATTATTCTTTGTGATGGTATGTCTTTCAACGACTTCATTTACTAAAGTATTTCGAGCATCTTATTATGATTACTGAAATCTCAACCATATTATCATACAGATTGACAATAATTCTGCCAACTAGGCACAACAAGGGGTGAGAAACAGGAAAGAAATGCTAGTTCAAGATCTTATGCCTCTTTGACCTTATAAGGTGTCCAAACAAACTCGACCGGCCGTGAATCTTTTGTGAAGGGAGTGTGGACGGTTCAGTCGACATCGATCGACGGCCGGTCGACTATGTGATGTGGACACAGTTTTAGATTTAGGTAAATCAGACTTCAAAAGATTGCATGCTGTTCGCCTCCAAATTTCCCCGTTAACTTTGATTTAATACCCAACTCATACCCAAGAAAAAGTGATACCCATCTATGAAGGTCTACCTAATACGATGCGATTACATATCCCATGATTCCACACTTGGCGAATTCACTTAGGTGTCTCCTGAAGTATTCGTGTTATGATTTATGAATAATGCCACCTCGCGTGCAAGTCTCGTGAGACCAGAGGATGGAGTATGGTGTCTGCTAAGGTGTTCCAGGTCTGAGGTGAACATCATTGCAGATTGTGGCAAAATTTTCGTCTGGTGTTTTCCTCGTTTTCAGCTCTCTTGTTTCTTCAGGTTACGACTCGGGGCTGAGGTTTCAATTGATTTTTCTTTGAAAAGGTTATTTGATATTAGAGGGAACTGTGACTGCTAAGATCTTATCGTCCGAAATCAAAGAGAGAAGGAAGACAGTCAACCGTTCCGAGAACAAACATTATCCATTCAAAGAAGAAAAGAAAGAAAAATCAACACATCAAATTAACATCCAATTTCTGCTTAGGAAAAATAGGCACATCCACTAATTTTGCACAATAGAAATAGGTACAGCCATTAGTATAGGGACAGATTATCAGATGACTATAAAATTTTAATTACGAATACCTCGGTAACGTCTTAAATCTCTTTCCCGGAAAGTCGAACGTCACAAGCCGACATGGTTAAGTGGCACAGCTGATGTTTCACTTATGCAAATAACATTTTTACTGTTTATTATTTTCTCGAAGAAGAAATGTGTTTCCATAAATTTGCTTTTGATTTATTCCTTTAATAAAACATAGCGACCAGAATTCCTGTCCTCCGCTTCTTGTATTAAATGGTCGTTAATAGATCGCTACTGGTTCCTAGTAGCTACCACATACAAAGTCTCAACTGCTTTTTGTCATGCATGCTGGCTCGTAAGAGGTCTATAAGAGGTCTATACGAGCGGTCAACAGACCCATTAGTGGAGGGCATATTGAAACTAATCCGATGAACTTTCTTCGTCTGTTCCTTTCCCTAGGAATTGGTAAAGAGGTCAAGCCACACCAATTTTCTTTCTTTCTGAACTCGTTGAATTCTTCATCCAAAATTAACAATAAGTAACTATTAATTCTGGTCGTTAATAGATCGCTACTGGTTCCTAGTAGCTACCACATACAAAGTCTCAACTGCTTTTTGTCATGCATGCTGGTTCGTAAGAGGTCTATAAGAGGTGTAAGAGGTCTATACGAGCGGTCAACAGACCCATTAGTGGAGGGCATATTGAAACTAATCCGATGAACTTTCTTCGCCTGTTCCTTTCCCTAGGAATTGGTAAAGAGGTCAAGCCACACCAATTTTCTTTCTTTCTGAACTCGTTAAATTCTTCATCCAAAATTAACAATAAGTAGCTATTCATTCACTTTCAGGACTTTCAAGGAAGAATAGGGTTATTGGTTGTACCTGTACATAACCTGCTCATAAAATTCCATTAGGTATGTTTACATGAATGACCAATGCTCATGGGAGCAAGAAAAAATAGATATCTACTCATCAAAGTTAATATGAGACATTGAGACTCATTGATAAGTAGGATAAAAGAGATTAAAAAGACCATTGGTTTATCATAACCTGCTCATAAAATTCCATTAGGTATGTTTACATGAATGACCAATGCTCATGGGAGCAAGAAAAAATAGATATCTACTCATCAATGTTAATATGAGACATTGAGACTCATTGATAAGTAGGATAAAAGAGATTAAAAAGACCATTGGTTTATTGTTTTCTACAAATGGCAAATGGGTAATAAAATTGAAACCTCTAATATGAGTAGACTAGGTCTATAAAAGCAGCAATAATCGCTGATAGACACAAATGACGGATGCTTACACAATGTTTTATTGCCGGCTACATAATAAAGTAATGTAACAAATCAGAAATATTAACTCATTAATAAAATTGAATTATAAAATAACTCTTTGGTTTCCAACTTTCCACGTTTCAGGTTTTAATTTGCTCCAGATCAACCCTTTGTAGCATGGAGTTTAGACTGTCAGAATAATAATTATCTAGGTACATAGAGTTTGTCAATAAAAGTAGATTTTCTTCTTTGTTTACACAACTGCACCTAGAATTTCATAAGCGCTTAATGTAAATATCGTTTTGGCGATTGGGGATTTATAACGAGAAAACATCAGGTCTCACAGTTCATGGCCATAGCATCTAATATAAAGTACCACATTTTTATCCACACCTACCCTGAAAGATATTAATAATTAATGAATTAATCAATTCCTAGCTCGTTATCTCTTTACATATCCCACTGTAATGAGTGCAAAAGGGGGTTAACCGATTACAAACTTAAAAGAACAGAAGATATCTGTTTTTGATCACAAGAAAGAAAAAAAAAGAAGTCTACACACTTAAGATAATTTTTCTGATCCGGACGAGAGAAGATGAGAGGGGTTTCAGGCGGTATGTTAGGAATGTCTGGGAGAATTTCCTAATTGGCTAAAAAAGAAGAAGAAGCAGAAGACCTGGTAGTGACAATAATAATACCACAATAAACATTTATTCTGTCGTTAATTAAAAGAAGAAACCAAAATGAAATGTTCGTTTTTTCCCCTTTGGGGTTTTGGTAGTTCCGCACAGGTTGACATGTTCAAAGAAATTCTCAAGACGGATGATCGATCATTGATGAACCTGGTGTTACCCAGGTTTGGGTACCTATTGGTCAAACTTGTGCAATAAACGAAATATTAACTCATTAATAAAATTGAATTATAAAATAACTCTTTGGTTTCCAACTTTCCACGTTTCAGGTTTTAATTTGCTCCAGATTAACCCTTTGTAGCATGGAGTTTAGACTGTCAGAATAATAATTATCTAAGTACATATGTACAATTGTACATGATGGACGTGGTGGTAGGGAAGAGAGATTGTATGAAAAGAGTTTGTCAATAAAAGTAGATTTTCTTCTTTGTTTTCACAACTGCACCTAGAATTTCATAAGCGCTTAATGTAAATATCGTTTTGGCGATTGGGGATTTATAACGAGAAAACATCAGGTCTCACAGTTCATGGCCATAGCATCTAATATAAAGTACCACATTTTTATCCACACCTACCCTGAAAGATATTAATAATTAATGAATTAATCAATTCCTAGCTCGTTATCTCTTTACATATCCCACTGTAATGAGTGCAAAAGGGGGTTAACCGATTACAAACTTAAAAGAACAGAAGATATCTGTTTTTGATCACAAGAAAGAAAAAAAAAGAAGTCTACACACTTAAGATAATTTTTCTGATCCGGACGAGAGAAGATGAGAGGGGTTTCAGGCGGTATGTTAGGAATGTCTGGGAGAATTTCCTAATTGGCTAAAAAAGAAGAAGAAGCAGAAGACCTGGTAGTGACAATAATAATACCTGTCTGGGAGAATTTCCTAATTGGCTAAAAAAGAAGAAGAAGCAGAAGACCTGGTAGTGACAATAATAATACCACAATAAACATTTATTCTGTCGTTAATTAAAAGAAGAAACCAAAATGAAATGTTCGTTTTTTCCCCTTTGGGGTTTTGGTAGTTCCGCACAGGTTGACATGTTCAAAGAAATTCTCAAGACGGATGATCGATCATTGATGAACCTGGTGTTACCCAGGTTTGGGTACCTATTGGTCAAACTTGTGCAATAAAACGATCAGTTTATGACCCGACATGTTCCCGATGACAAGGTTATTGACAATTGACAGATCCAGGGTTCTTGGAATTTGGTCAGGACGTCAGACTGTTGTCATCTGGTGTCTGATTTTGGGCAGGCGATAAAATTCTTTTTCAAGTTTCCGTTCTTGTAAGTACGAATTTTAGAACGTGCAAGTAAGTTTGAAAATTGACAAATACAATAACACAAAGTAAGTATAGATTCCCTCTCAAATCGTAGATAGATTATTTATTTTAATTTTCAAAAATTAGTGGATGTCTCTATTTTTCTCGTGCAAAAATCTGTATAGGTACCTACCCATTTTCTTGTTTAAGGATTATGGTATATGTGTAATAGTAATATTTTTTTTTCTTCTGTGGAAGAGTGGAAGTACGTGAAGGAAAGGTAGAAGGTACCCCACTTTTCTTGTGTAGAAATTAGTGGATCTGTCTATTTTTCTTGAATGGATATTTGGATATGTGCTTGTTCACCACTATGATATCTTGTGTAGGTAGAAAATATCAGCTATTGAAAAAGAAAC
>NW_007383495.1:1564-5443 GCF_000475195.1 Diaphorina citri | reverse complement strand
GTACATAACCATAAATATGTAACTACAGATCCTGATAAAACACTCTGAAACCGTCATAAATATAAATATTAATCTGTAAATCTATAAATAATCCATTCCCTACCTACAAACTGTTCATATTTATTTTCAGTAATACCAATGAACATTACCTTCCAATTTTCTGTGCATTAAAACAATTCAAACGTTCAATTTATGTTCGATTGGAAATTTCTTTACGAGTTCAATATTGTTCATGGCGCTGTTGGTTAGGAGTAGGTCCAAGATTTTAACACCATGTGTTTTTTTCTCATCATTCGAT
Organism: Diaphorina citri; assembly: GCF_000475195.1. Lineage (NCBI taxonomy): Eukaryota > Metazoa > Arthropoda > Insecta > Hemiptera > Psyllidae > Diaphorina > Diaphorina citri. The sequence goes on along the minus strand of NW_007383495.1, from coordinate 5,145 downwards.
TTTAAAATACTGTCAGTATAATAATTCTGCTTCGTTATGTTCATTGAACATGGTTTTTAGAAGCAGTTTAAGTGTGTTTTAATGTTATCCGACGCTAACAAGCGCTTCAATAAAAAGCCCCCGTACATACACGTCATGTTATTGATTGCCAAAGAAAATAAATGTTCAATCATGCACACAGAGAACCAAAGCGCTTCAATAAAAAGCCCCCGTACATACACGTCATGTTATTGATTGCCAAAGAAAATAAACGTTCAATCATGCACACAGAGAACCGTTTCAACCTATTGCCATGTTTACGGAACAATTTAGAAAAAGCAAGGATCATTCCAAGGAGTAAGGCAATAGAGGAAAATGATAAATAAATAATGTTAAACACGTTCCTTCTGAAGAAACAAAACGAATTGAGCAAGATAAGAGAAAGAGAATACATATGTAAAAGAGATTTTCCTACATCATTCGAAATCAAATAAGGAAAAAAAAGGAAGTAGGAAGAACAAATAATACAGAGGGAAACGAGATTTTCATATTTCATGTTTGGAATATTTTGGAAGGAAAAAAAAAAGATTAATAAAAGCGGAGACATGGAAGAGAAAGAGGCAAGGTCGTGAAAAATGTATGTTCGAATAGGAATACCCGAAACAAATCAGCAAGGTCGTGAAAAATGTATGTTCGAATAGGAATACCCGAAACAAATCAGGATTTGAAAGCGGAGATAAAAGACGGGAGAGTAATAGGTCACTTTGAAGAATTCAAAGAAAAAGCGATTACAAACGTGGAAAACAAACATTCTATAAATATTATTGCAATGAATGATGTAGGAGGAGATACGGAGAGATACAATGAACTCTGTAAAAACATGGAGAGGAAATGACAACAGATGGAGAGGTGCTCCAAGGGATGGAAGGTGAAGGACCCAGTCTCGATAGTACACATCTAGGTACATACATATGTACTTTTACATAATTATGTATTTCGAACCCCACCAATATCCAATATGTTTAGGTCTCCTATCGATATATGTTGATTATTGATTTTTTTCAAGGACTTAAAAGAGTTTGGCCTCATCTGTATGAAACCACGCACAGTAGATAACATACCTATTAACAAACTTACTTGTAAGGGTAATCCAAAAAGACCAACAACAGATGCACCAGTTAACACACTACGCGAAAAAGTGGAAAGCTCGAGAAGAAAGCGAATTTGAAAACTCAACACAATCGATTAAAACAAATGCAAAAGGAAAACACTGTTGTGGACACATTAAAAGCTTTAAAAATAGAAACAAACAAATAGATGGGTCAACTAAATAAACGTTGTATTCAATTAAGGCACAAAACAGCAAAAAGCTATTAAAAACTGTGGAAAAATATAATTTAAATAAAAAACATGGATATAAACTTTTTAATCAAAATAAAAACGTGGATGATCCTTTCGAATCCGCAGTCGGGAAAGAACTAAAAATCCAAAATACAGAACATGGAACAGAAACCCAGGAGCTCCCTTGAAATCTTTATTGAGAGTAGACAAAAATCTAATGACTCAAACCAAGGGGAGGAAAGAGAAGTACAACAATGGGATTGCACAATGCTTCAAGAGTTTTTTTTCCTCTAAGCTTTTGGGTGGCAGGGCTCTTGCACACTAGCACATGTGAGCTCCTACACGAAATGCATTAGTATCTGAACATGGAACAGAAACCCAGGAGCTCCCTTGAAATCTTTATTGAGAGTAGACAAAAATCTAATGACTCAAACCAAGGGGAGGAAAAAGAAGTACAACAATGAGATTGCACAATGCTTCAAGAGTTTTTTTCCCAAAGCTTTTGGGTGGCAGGGCTCTTGCACACTTGCACATGTTTGTGAGCTCGTATCTAGTAGGTGTTTCAATTGAAATCGAGAATACATATACAAAGGGAAATGGAATTTATGCAGAAGTGGAAACGAGAAGGGACTGTGGTACATTAGTACATACCATCTTGTATGAATGGTGGAGTCTGTAAAGTTGACCTGTACAATAATGGGTATATTCTTTAAAAGTCAAGTTGGCCTAGGGTAAAACGATAGTTGTACATGCGGATTACGGACCATTGTGGAAATGGAAAGCCTTCACACTATCCTCAAAGAGCCACCCCTTTGAGGATGGTTGTCACCGAATGGAGGGTAGAAAACCATGGTTGATAAAACTGACGTAACATAAAACCAACAAAGTACCTGCCTACTTAAAGATGAAAAGCCTGAACTAAACAGTCAAACAATGAAATATAGGAAGATGGAGGATTATCGACCAAATTTAATGACACCCAAGACAGCAAGATATTACAAGACGGGCAAGACACGGAAGAAGCAAACCATGACAACATTGACAAGGACCTACACAAAGATTATGTAGAAATAGACAACACGAAAGCGTTCAGGAGCAGGATCAAATTCCACCGTTCAACTCTGTTAGGGGTATCAAATTGCCCCGCTGATAAAAACAGGTGATAAATTGCCTCGATTGTGCTTCGACCGAGAGTTCAAGGAATGGGTGATTTGAATTGGCTCAGTTTCAAAAGTTCTTTTCGCCTTGAAATAAGGTTAGTCAATTAGAAAGTTGCTTTCTCATGAATAAACTTTACACAGGTGCATATCTACATTCCACATACGTCTCAAGTCTGTCTGAGAAAGTTCAAATGATCTCGAGAGAGAAGGCGAGAGGAGGGGAGAGGGAGAGAGTAAAAAGACAAGGAGAGAGAGAGAAAGAGAAAGAGAGAGGGAGGGAGAGAAAGAGAAGGAGGGAAAAGTAAGAGGTGAAAGTCAAAGAGATAGCATTTAAATTGGGAGGGAGAAGGAGAGAGAATGAGATAGAGAGTAGAAAGACAGGCAGGGAGAAAGAGCGAGATAGAGGTCGAAATATAAGTCCACATGTGTTTGTGGAGTAGTTTCAGCCGTTTCGAATGGAACATGAGGAAAAAACTGGAAAGGTTAAGAGGTCCCTCCTTCCCCAATAGGAAAAATCCCACCAGGAGAGATGAAAAGGTATCGAGTGAAGGTAGGTACAGACTAGTGAGGAAAGAGAATATTTAATGAGCAATTTGTGCCGGGGGAATAGCCAACGGGTGCGAATTCTCGGAACATTAAACCCGAGTGTCGACAATCCAGAGCTGTTTTCAGAAAAAGCTTAGGAATGTGTGACAAATGACATCTCATGTTCAGATAGGATTAGAATTATTGACACTTCAGTGACACATTAGGAGAGGAGAGAGAAAGAGTGTAAGTCAAAGAGATAGAATTTAAATTGGGAAGGAAAGGAAGAGAGAGCGAGATGGAGAGAGAGAGAGAAGGGGGAGAGAGACAAGAAAAATATAAAGACAGGGAGGGAGGGAGAGAGAGCGAGATAGAGGTAGAAAGACAAGAGAGAGGGAGAAAGAGTTGGGTATTTTCATGATGAGGTCTCCAGGGATATCATTTCCCTACCTCACTATACCAGTGTGTGTTGAACTATGTATGTAGAACTAGACTAGACCAGGGTTTCTCAAAGTGTGCACCGCGGTGCCCTCGGGGCATCTCGCGGGCCCCGCGAGATGATTTTGGGGGACCCCG
>NW_007383495.1:0-1440 GCF_000475195.1 Diaphorina citri | reverse complement strand
GCTCTTCCGATCTGTGTGGTCAAGAGCACTGACTCTCAATCTGGACGTGCTGGGTTCGAATTCCAGCCGGGACGGAAATTTTCCTGACCGAACTTTTCCGTTCCTAGATAGGCAATCAGGCATGGCTGTAAAAGAATGTGATTTGAAGTAATCCGAAAGCGGTCCAAGGTACAATATCTTTTCTTAAAAAAGGTATAACTAAGCAGCTAAGCACTGATGTTATGATAATAATCATGGTAATCGTTCTTTTTTTTTTCTCCAGACTAAAGAAGATGGAATACTGGTCAGTGAAAAGTTGCCAAAAACAGAGCTCAAACTTTCGGACTTTGACTATGTCGACTATTATGGAGCCGAAGGCATACGAATTCAGCCGATCCAGCCCATGAAACGGTGGTCGCTAAAATACGAGGGCAAAATGAGGTGGGTAATAGAACTATAGGTAATGAGCTAATGAGGTAGGTATGTAGGTAATAGCTGTGCTCTAAATCACCAAAGTATGGAAAAGTATCTTACAAGTGTAATAGCCAATGGAAAAGCAGAATTTTGAATTTGGACGAATCATATCGAAATATGGAATTGTAAATACTTTTCCATACTTTGGTGATTTAGGGCACAGTATGCAGCTAAGTATCTGTATCAGTAACCAACCTAAACATCCAAAGTCCTCACTAACTATTACCTACCTACGTTTAGAGGTAAAGGAAAGTGAAAAAATGCTTTATGATAGCAGTAATTGTTTTTAGCTTTCAACGTTTTGTTTTATATTTATTATTTATTATATATTGAATTGAAGAGGAGTCAACGTTTTGTTACTGAAGAGGAGGAGAAGGAGGAGGGAATAGGGAGGGAGGAAGAGATAAGGAAAGGGATAGGTAGAGGTGGAGGGGAGAAAGTATGAGAGGGGGAAGAGGGGAAATAGATAGAGGGTGGAGGAAGTACTATAATGGGAGGGAGAAGTAGAAGAGGGTAGATAGGAGAGGGTAAGGAGAAGGAGGAGGAGGAGGAGGAGTAGATAACACCGTGGCAAGGTTGTCACTTTTGTCGAAATCCATTTGTTATAATATTTTCCATTCCGCAATTGTTCAATGTTCAAATCGCAAAACGATCTAACTATAGATAACATATTAGGTGTTAGGTACATAGCTACACCTAATGACGGCCACACACACCCAGACCGTCTGACAGACTGAACATGGGTCTGACAGTCAGGCGATCCAAACATGGGTGGTGGAAGAAGGTTGAGACCTATCACCATCTGTGAGAGACCTATTAGGTCTCGAGCTTTTTCCGTCACTTACATATTCCGACTGTCTGACAGACCCAGGTCTGTCAGACAGCTGTCTGTCCAGGTCTGTCAGACAGCTGTTTTTCAGACAGTCTGAGCGCGAGTGGCGGACGTAATACATATCTAAAGTGGTATTCAGCCAGCCTAGTTAGCTT
>NW_007383494.1:0-5443 GCF_000475195.1 Diaphorina citri | reverse complement strand
CAAATGACTTTCTGTTCAGTATAGATACCTAACATCTTGGTCTTATCTCAATGGATTAACATGAAATATATATAGAACTTGACCTGGTGTACTGCCATAAGCGGAATATTGTTCAGAATCAGCATGTTTGTATTGTAGGTAGGTATTAGGTATTGTCTTTGTATTGTAATGCCGGTATTTGATGAATGGGTAGAAATGATCCAGCAGGGAACAATTGACACGGAGAGCATAAAGATACGAAAATACGACTGAAAGTCATATCATACGACTGAAATTCAAGAAGTCAATGGATTTGTATGAAGAATCAGCCACAATCTACTCACAAAATGTCTGATAAACCAGCAAGATATTTTTGATAAAAATGATAAAATCTTCGTGTGTGTTTTCATATTACGGATGTCTGGGTACTTCGGTATTAGAAGTAGCTAGGTAGGTACATTTAACATGTTACCTGACTAATATGTAATGTGTATCAATAGTCAAAGACAATGTTAACATGGATTTTGCTGACGGCAGGTCTGAAGGGGCGTGAGTGTTCTGACACAGTGGAAGCAAAATTCCTCACATCATGTAAACTATCCGACTGACTTTGTACATATACAAATATACATATTACCTATGTTATTAGGTAGTATTCATATATTGGATATAGGTAATCGAGAGAACGTGAAAAAGCTTGATAGAATGTAAAGCATCTCATTTTATTATTGAAAGCAATCTGAAGTAAAACACAAGTATAAACTTTTTTTATGTCATACCCAGTCATACGCAAGAACAACACAGTATCATAGTCAAGTTATTTAGAATACTCGTATGTGTCATAAGTCATACGAACAATACTGTAATACATATGTCTTGAGCCAATAACTGAATCACTGAGCACATCATCCATACTTTTAACATCACTATCATCATCAATACTATTAACATAAACATGAACTCAACCTATGAACAACATCAATATTATGAATGAACCATTCATATCATCATCACTAATACTACCATCTCTCTCTAATACTACCATTCTTCTCTCTCTTTTAATTAATACTACCATTAACATCATCTTCATATTCAGTAATATGAACAATTTCAATCTCTATGGACATAAAGAATCTTAGTAGACACATAAAGAAGAAGTCAACCAAGCCTCGTGCCAAGTTTTGTGTAATTTCATGGAAACATACTTAGGTAGATAACTTCAATGGATTATGCCATTAAGTATAATAGAGCTTTTAGTTATGGATATTGGAAATCACTATCAGTCATAAGATCATAAGTCGTATTGATTGGATTTTAAAAGAGTTACCAACCTCAGTGGTCAGTAGTGTAGCGGACCTCGGATCCTGAGGTTGGTGATTCGAGGCCATGTCAAGTCATAGAATTTTAGCATGGAGTAGGTACCTATTGATCGGGGATCGATAATTGTGACAAGTATTCATGCATTCCCTCTTTGAGTCAAATACCTAGCTTTTCTAATATTGCGGGAATATTGTTGTTGAGAGTCAGGACCAAAAATCATTTATACGTATTTTCCCTTTAGGGGTGAAAGGGTTAACCAGCTAACCCGTAACCCCTTGTACGAATTTTGACCTATCTGTAAGCTATTGCCTCGGGATGCACAGTCCAATACGTTACGACCAGAGTAGGTCACAATATCTCAGTCCAAGCTTTATCAAGAAACTGGAAACTGCCCACGTCAAATGAGGAATCCATGTGAACAAGTGACCAAAGCACGCAAACCAGGTATCGCCCACCTGGGCATGCTACGAGATGGACATGCTACAACACAGACAGCTAATGAAGATAATGACAGTCCTCTTTCAGCGCTACATGTAGGTACAAACCGTAAAGGTCATTAATTTGTCAAAACTCATTCCCAATTACTACAAATTTTAGGGAATACTTTACAGATCCATTGAACTGCGATCACACCTTATCTACATGTTGTCATCCACTCCTTCTGCATGTTAACATCCATGTTAAGCCGCACTGATTGAAGAATTATTCACAATCATGAACCTGCATTTAGCCAGAACTTAATGAATATTGTTAGAATGGATTATACCTGGATTAACGTCGCTGTATATTGTTGTATAACCTTTGCTCGTGGTTTTATGTCTTGTTTATGAGATGTGTCATGCAAAGAGTCTTCTATAGTCCAGGAAACAAAGAAAATTAGCTGGACAAAAATTGTGAACTGGATTTTGCTGGACCGACATCCAGATATAAAGTTGGGTGAGCTTTAAAGTCCCAAAGAATAACCCTTATTGAAGACATTTTATGCCCTAGCATTATACCACAACTCAGAACTACAAGTTTTAGTTCCAGAACCAGCATACCTGAATTTTTGGTCTTCGTTTCCTGGACTATACTACCTAACTAAGAATATGATAATACCTATTGGTGAAATAAAATTCTAATGGGTTTGACCCGCATAATGTAGGTACCTTTAGGAATCTTTAGATATGTTTAGCTTGGAATGGTTTGGTCATAAACAATATGTAAAGGATACCGCACTGACTCACTGACCTTTCCAAGATATGAAGCAAGTTGCTTGCTGAGTTCGTGATGTTATCAGTTTATGTTTGGATCCTTACCGATTGTCTCTTCATATAAGGTGTCTGAAATTTTGAATTCATTTCCTTGGTAACTTTATACTTTTACCGATTTGGACTTCATGAATTGGATTTACATATTTCCTTGCATGGCTGCAGAATCAGTTTAGGACAAAGTTCGCCCTGAGCGGGATGCGAAACAGCAATCTAGAGCTTACAAAGTAGACTCCCTGACCCTACCTTCAAGTTAACTAGGCTGCTGGCAATAATGGCAATGTTTTCACTTGTACAAATTCAAGTGGTGTTCTTAGTTAGTTCTTAATTGCTAATGCTCGATTTATTTATTGTTCCCAATATTGTTCCCGATATTAATAATGGTCGATTTAATACATAGCGTACAGAATTCTCAATGAATTTGCTCCCCGACAAGCGACAAGTAGCTTATGACAAAATATTTCTCTAGTGCTTTAAACAGACCGCGAGTGTTTTGCCAAGTATCAATAATTGATAATAATAAACACCGTAAAGGTCATTAATTTGGCAAAACTCATTCCCAATTACTACAAATTTTAGGGAATACTTTACAGATCCATTGAACTGATCACACCTTTAAGAAGACCAATTTAATGGAGGAACTGCTTGGAATCAACAACGTACCTATAACATATTCAGGTACCTATCTTAAATGCTTGGTTTCATTTAGAGAGGAGAGACGAGAATTACATAAGGTAAGAAAGTAAAGAAAATGGCAATACAGGGGAAGGAAAGAGATCCACGTTGGAGATATACCTAAGGTTAAAATGCTTGGTTTCATTTAGAGAGGAGAGACGAGAATTACATAAGGTAAGAAAGTAAAGAAAATGGCAATACAGGGGAAGGAAAGAGAACCGCGTTGGAGATATACCTAATAAGGTTGAGGAAGACTTGAGAGAAAAGGGATGGAAAAGGGTATGATAAAGGAGGGTAACGCCGACCCCAAATAAGATTGTGAAAAGGTACAGTGAAGAGAAAGAAGAAATGCTTGTTTTACAAAGAATTAAACTTCTCAAGGCAGTGGTTTCAAATAGCTCTAAACTCTCAAATAATTAAAGTTCCTTTCTCTCATACGGGGCATGAGACAGTTTGAAAACCGCTCAGATTCCAAGTTCAAGAGTTCACAAAGATCATGGACTTGGGCCTTGGCAATTTACAATGGCATTTGTGACAATAACACTATTGTCAGTGACATTAATGTCTCTTGTGACATTGACGCTACTGGAGTGACATTGATTTCAGAAAGTTCTGTTGTGTGCCACGCGTTGCAAAGCCACCCACAGTGTCCAGACATTATTGTTGTTGAGATAATGAGTAAAGAGTTATTTCTCGCCACTAAAACAGTGCGATTTGAGATTTCTGACGACAAAAACTCTGATGATGTCGTACGATCTTTATCATCCTACTCTTTGTCCTTCGATCTATCCTTTGTTCTTACTCCCGGGCGGAAATCGAACCCGCGACCTAGCGCTCACAAGGTGTGCTGCCTTCCAAGTTAAGTTCCTCACTGAAAAACGAGAGGTTTTGTTCATGAAAGGAAGACAGCAAGGAAGAAGAAGAAATCTTATTTTGCAACAGGGCCCTTGATGTCCAGTCCTTTCGATCTTGTAAGACGCTTGTATAAATGTAGCCAGACGCCAGATGACATGACATTCAAAGTCGTGCAACTAGAGATTAACTTATCAAAAACACAAACACTTTTAAGTTTTAAAAGGAAACACGTAATGAATATCCTACACTTTTATATGTCCAAGACTCAGACACATATAGGTACTCAACCACTACATAAGTACATAACTACATAGTAGAGTAAGACAGTAGTCAGTCTTGAGTGAAGACTTGGCACTTAGTGCGGAAATATTTGTACAAGGTTTCCTGATAGCCAAAAGTTTGGTTGAAAGCCAGTCGTTCCGAAAACAAACCTATCCTTTTGGATAACAACTTTCTGGGTACCCTATGTGCTATTGTTGGAATGAATTTAAAGTTTAGAAAACCATAACCCATAATCTTTGGAACCCTCAAGACATTATAGGTCGCGTGTCTAATCTTAAAGCGCCTGATTACTCATTTGTCATGTATATTGCAAACATTGTGTAGATCTACTGTAGACTAATAAACAACTCAAGTCTTGAGAAGTCACTTTTGGGTGACCAATGGCCATGCTAATCCAAATTTTTCAAACAATGTCTCGTTACTCAACCAGCAGCTGTCTCTAGAACCCCAAACAATCAGACCAGCAGATTACCATCTGCTCTTCCATTTATATTCACTTGTTCAATGGCGACATTCTCATTTGTCATGGATTATGTTGGTTTTAGATTTACGAGCTAGATCCGCAACCCATGAGGTCTTGGTTTGCAAATTGCAAATCTTGCATTTGGTAATTCTGTCTTGATGGATGATTAAATGGTCACTTCTGGACATGCAAAATGAGAGAAATACCTACAGATATTCTCAAAAGTTACGGGGTTCAAAATGTTGTTTCATTGTTGAGGATTTATTTAAAAGGGTTTGATTCGCATGGTTTGGTTTGTGGGATTCCAAATTCTTTCGCCGCTTCAATTGGACCTTATGCAAAAATCGCATGGTTTGGTTTGTGGGATTCCATCTTCTTTCGCCGCTTCAATTGGACCTTATGCAAAAATTTTGTATTCGCATGCAAAGTTTGCATTCGTTGAGTATTTTTTGCTTCATTCATTCTTATAAAAATTGCGAGTGAACTTATTAATGACCCGTAATTCCCGCCGGGGGTCGAACCTGGACCTCCTGTGGCTATCAAGTTCGGTTGGTTCTTGACAAATCAACCAACATGGATTTTTGTAAATAATGATGAAGTCCTGAGGCTTCATATTCCA
>NW_007383493.1:0-5444 GCF_000475195.1 Diaphorina citri | reverse complement strand
CTCTCTCTCTCTCTCCCTCTCTCTCTCTCACTGTCTTCGGGGTCATTTTCTATCAAGTTCATCCCCTCCCATTTAGGACTCCAAGTGTTTTTCCCATTTCCTATTCTATACCTTTTGACCTATTGTTATTGTTTTTCCTTTGACCTATCTCTCTCTCCCTCTCTCTCTCTCACTGTCTTCGGGGTCATTTTCTATCAAGTTCATCCCCTCCCATTTAGGACTCCAAGTGTTTTTCTCATTTCCTATTCTATATCTTTTGACCTATTGTTATTGTTTTTCCTTTGACCTCTTCTTCCTATTCTGTTATTATTTTTTTACTTACAACATTTGTTTATAGAAGAAAAGCATTAGGCGAAATGAAGAGAGGAGGAAGAAGAGGAGGAGAAGGAGGAGAAAGAGGAGGAGGAGAAGAAAGAGGAGGAGGAGGAGGAGGAGGCGAAAAGATAATTTACTAAGGAAAACGAAAGTTCTCTTGTGAACAACAAACATGAACAAAATTAACAACAGGTCACTAAATTTTCCAATAGTATACTGGGTGACACGAAAGCCAAAGTGTTAACTTTTCTGGAATGAAAAAGAAATAGTCTAAATCTAAATCGTGAATTATTTGTGGTGAAGCTACAATTCACAATTTTTGTTAATATCACACTAAATTTTCCAATAGTATACTGGGTGACACGAAAGCCAAAGTGTTAACTTTTCTGGAATGAAAAAGAAATAGTCTAAATCTAAATCACGAATTATTTGTGGTGAAGCTACAATTCACCATTTTTGTTAATATCACATCATTACTAAGAGCGACCGGTCAGTCCAAAAATAAGTACATTAATTTTCCATCTTACCACTGAGAGTTTACACAGTGGGCTTTCTTTGACGTCATCCATTTGATTTACACAGGCCATTATTTCTTAAACTCTGGATTAACTGAAAAGTATCTGTAGCAAGATCGATAACTAATCCGATCCCTAAATCCAGTTGGAATTATAGGGTAAAACCTTGAAGTCTTTTTCACCCCCCTGTACAAAGTTTTGCAGCGTTTTCTTGACTTGGGCTCAACATAAATAAATTAGACTTTAAAGCGTTTAAATTTCTCACACACACTATCCCAGTCATTCGGACGCCTCAAGGAGTTATCTGGACGCCTTAAAACCTTCAGTTAAAACGAACGATGATAATTCTTCCGACGTAAACACCCTCGGCAATGACTAAAAGGATGTTTGTCCATTCTATATTCTTGAAGTTGAACTAGGTCATTGAACTAATTTTTGGAAAGTGTGAGGTGCGAGCGGAGATGATCTCTTTCCGGTAATTTTATAAAGGAAACTATAAAATAATAATAAAAAAAAATCTGTTGTGAACATCACACGACTTTCCTTCCCTACCTAATTTTTTAGGGTATCTCTAACTGTTTAATCCTAAAATGCGGTCGAAATAGCGCTAAGAACAAAAAAAAAAAAAAAAAAAAAAAAAAAAAAAAAAAAAAAAAAAAAAAAAAACGGCCAATATACCTACCACTAACCGTTACTCCGATGTCAATGAAAATCACTTGTTTGATATCTCTTACCGTTTAGTCTGTAGAGCCGAAAACCGCCAAAAAGGAGCCACTTAGTAGGTATAGGTAATACTGTGATACCCACACAGAAGTTGTGAAGAAGCTCTCTGCTTTACCGCAAATACCTAATTTATTATTCATGAGCTGATTTGATAGAATGTTATGGTGTTTTCCAATGTTCGGAGTTGACTATAAGGTCATTTTCCCTTGATGATGATTAGATAATAAACTTAAAATCTACATATTATCTACTTTTAGAATTGAATAGAATATACCCTGTTTATACTGCCGAAATGAGACTGAAAAGTCCCTTTACTCCCGCAGCCTAAACAAAGTCTTATATATATATATATTTTGTACAGAATAAATTCATAAAAATTACTAAAAACTTTCTCGCTTTGAGTTCATAGGTCGTCGCGACAAATTTCAAGATCAGAGCTCATTTGTGTGAGAAAATGTGAAAAAAATCCTGCGCCTATATGCAATTTTATCTCTTCTGTAATTGTGCTGAAAGATATGAAGAGTTTAGCCGAATGGTGTGCAGATCTATCACCAACTGTGGCGCCTATATGCAATTTTATCTCTTCTGTAATTGTGCTGAAAGATATGAAGAGTTTAGCCGAATGGTGTGCAGATCTATCACCAACTGGTACAAGTGTACAAATGAAACGAGACGAGGGATTCTCCTCATTCTGAAGCGAACTCAAGTGACCAACTACCCGGCCTATTACAAAGGCGCCTTCATTTTGAACAGATTATACGCTCTATCCGTTGCCAAACTGGGGTATAGTTTTGTCAACTTTATGAAACTTAGAACTAAAATGCAATAGGAAACACCCCATCACCTGTTAAACATATACTCGTATATGTATCTATATTTTTCTTATGTTACTCGTATTCATATTTTATTATAGGTGTACATTAATTCATCGTATTGTTGATTTCATTTCTCTCTCAGAAACAAAATATCTCGAGAACGGTAAGAGCTAGAGACTTGAAATTTTGTATGTAGATGTCAAATGTGACAAGGATGCGAGAGATAGGTGCAACGGTTGGCGGCATTTTACCGCTTTTTGGCGGTTTTGGGTGTAATTTAACAGTATATCGGGAACGGTATGAGCTAGAGACTTGAAATTTGGTATGGAGTTTTCAAATGTGACAAGGATGCAACTCAAAACGTTGGGTTGAGATAGGTGCTGCGGTTGGCGGTTTTGGACCGTTTTTTGGCGGTTTTCGGTAAACAAAATATCTCGAGAACGGTAAGAGCTAGAGACTTGAAATTTTGTATGTAGATGTCAAATGTGACAAGGATGCGACACGAAACGTTGGGTTGAGATAGGTGTTGCGGTTGGCGGTATTTTGACCGTTTTTTGGCGGTTTTCAGCTATACCGACTAAACGGTTAGAGATATTGTAAAAGTTTGGCTATAAGAACAAGAACACCCAAAATAAGCATCATTCAATAGGATGAGGAAAGTCGTGTGATGTTCACACGAGATTTTTTTTTTGTCTTCATCTTCTAATCTCTTATCATCTCTTGACTGTCACGTAGTTTTGCAATTTCTACAGAGTTTTTCGCTATTTTTCTTCCTCAATTGTTTCAAATATCAGAGCAAATCTATTGGAAACGACGCGATTAGTTTCCTATTGATTCTATTGTCTATCAAAAGTGCTTGGATTTTCTTTTCTTTTTTTTTTTAGAAATTTATCTTACAAAAACGACTGCTGCAGTGTACGGGGCATTTGCTAGCTGTAATCCATTTTGAAATTCTAGCTTAAATACTACATTACTATGTAATACTAACAGAGCTTTTTGAGTTGGCCATTGTCCAGTATAGCTGTAATCCATTTTGAAATTCTAGCTTAAATACTACATTACTATGTAATACTAACAGAGCTTTTTGAGTTGGCCATTGTCCAGTAGATATATGTATTGGAAAGACAGACTCCAAATTAGAGCCGAGATTTATGAGGTCAAATAAATTTTTCAACACCAACCGTCTGCCTTGTAAGATCTGGGTTGAGTGTTCGATTCCCGCCCTGGGTGGCTTTATCCTAAACAGCGAGCCTAACCTGGCTAGTTCTTGGAACGGCTGACTTTCCTGTCCTGGTCCTCTATACGGGGCGATAAAATCATTAAAATCTCCTTTGTTACGCTTCCTCTATGAAATCTCTTGGGGGGAAATATCATTGATTAATTGATTTCTATGCAAGTTTTGCCAGGTGCTCTCATAGTATCATGTAGGTACTATAAGGAACGGCATCATTGGCCTGGGAAAATGTCTTTTTTTTTCAGATAGCAAAGGAGAACCTAATCAAAACAGACGAATCCTTGGTCCTTCTGCCCACCAATATGCTCAGCGTTAAAATCAAAATGCCCAAGACTTTCGCCTACAATGTGACCATCTTCCAGACACAACAATCGCTGTGCTGCTATCTGCAGGAAAATACCAGAACTTGTACCTGTAACTTGATGTCAAAGGTGAGTAAAAATTCCTGGACTGGTCTGGTGGGCATGCTCATGCGAGGGGTGAGTATGGAGAAATCCGAGAAACTGGTTCATAAAAAGTTGTATTTTTTTAGGTTTGAAAAAGGGAACTAAATAGGTATATTAAAACTGCCAAAGGTACTCGTAAGATCACACCCTTTGCCATAGTACCAAATATTTGGACACATATTTGGCCAAACAATTGTCTGGTCCCCAAATAAAGCTAGACAAATTTGATGATTTTGACGGTCATTTCTGATGGTTTACAAAAGAAGATTGTTAATTTGATGGCAAATATATATGACAAGCCCCCCCCCTTTCCCCTTCAGTCAATTCCGTGGACCATGCCCGTGCGGGATCCCCTCACGGGATACATCATGCGGGACTATCAGGACCGGGAAATGTACCAAGGCTACTGTATTGACCTCATCAACGAGTTGGCTAAAACCATGAATTTCCAATATGAGCTGGTTATAGCCAGCCGGTTTGGAAAGAAACTGGCTAATAATTCCTGGACTGGTCTGGTGGGCATGCTCATGCGAGGGGTGAGTATGGAGAAATCCGAGAAACTGATAATTCCTGGACTGGTCTGGTGGGCATGCTCATGCGAGGGGTGAGTATGGAGAAATCCGAGAAACTGGTTCATAAAAAGTTGTATTTTTTAGGTTTGAAAAAGGGAACTAAATAGGTATATTAAAACTGCCAAAGGTACTCGTAAGATCACACCCTTTGCCATAGTACCAAATATTTGGACACATATTTGGCCAAACAATTGTCTGGTCCCCAAATAAAGCTAGACAAATTTGGTGATTTTGACGGTCATTTCTGATGGTTTACAAAAGAAGATTGTTAATTTGATGGCAAATGGCAAATATATGACAAAAAGATCACACCCTTTGCCATAGTACCAAATATTTGGACACATATTTGGCCAAACAATTGTCTGGTCCCCAAATAAAGCTAGACAAATTCGGTGATTTTGATGGTCATTTCTGAGAAAAGAAGATTGTTAATTTGATGGCAAATATATGACACACAAAAAGTGATTAATATTCTTGTAATGCTTGACAAGCATCTTGGCCTGCCAAGCATTTTGATGTTCATGTTTCAAGCAAACAATTTGCTTTACAAAGATTTCAATAGGTACATCTGGAATTTTAAAGTCATGTTTTACAAGTATGCCAAATATGACTGCTCAACTGACCCAAACTTCTAACAACCATAAGTAGGTACTTATTTCAAATTTTGCCTTTTCTTTTTCTTCTTCTCTTTTCCAATACATTCTACTTGTTGTTATCTACATATTACTTCTGGACTAATCATTCCGTTTCTTGTGATTTTTACTCTGTGTTTCTTAGTTTCAATTACTGACGGCCCTGATCAGTAAGTACGCCAACGTGTTGAA
>NW_007383492.1:0-5446 GCF_000475195.1 Diaphorina citri | reverse complement strand
CGCCATAGACCAATGATATAGAAGTCTAAAAACCACTTCGATTTTACCGAAAATTCAAGCTCCACAACTTTCGGAAGACACTATCGAAACGAGAAACTCTAGAGAAGACCACAGAAAGATGCAACTTACAACTGATCTAACAGGGGAAGAAAGGTCCATCCATATACAAACAGGAAAGGTCCGTAGACGCCATAGACCAATGATATAGAAGTCTAAAAACCACTTCGATTTTACCGAAAATTCAAGCTCCACAACGATGAATTTTATTATTGTGTGTAGGTACCTAAATACCCAAGTACATAGGTACTTATTACCTATAAAAAGAAAGAATATTTAAAATAATAATAACAACAAAGTAATAATCATGTAAAAGATGCTGTATGTTAAATGTGCTCATGATGGAATTATAAAGTCGCTCGGAGCTTCAAAATTCCAAGTTCAACAGGTTAATCATTTATCCTTATCCTCACCATATAACATATACGTAGAATCACTTACCGTGTGTCTGATGATCTCAAAATATTACGGCATCGTATAATTACATTCGTATTCAATAATAAATTAGCCTCTAATGATGTACAAATTACCAAAAACGAAAAAGCAGTGTTTGCACTGACTCTTGTTTATGTACTGGCGCATTTCAATGTACTTGGGGTTATAGAAAATGATTTGATTGGAACTTACTTACTGCCGTGGCAAACTGTAGAGGTAGAGACTGTAGACAGTCTCTTGTTTCGTCAATCAATCGCCTCCAAATTCCAATTGACAGGATCTGGGAAGAAAAAGGAACAAAAAATAAAAGTGTTAATTTCTCAATTTACAATTCCAAATTACATTGAGCTGATTTGAGATGGGTGGATTCAACAAACCACGACCCCCTAAATATCCTGTTAACCCTTCAGAACCCTAAATTGTGTTTCATTCAGAACTTAATAAAAGTAATTCAAACATTATCGGAATTTGGTATTTTGCTGTATGTACTAGGGGTTCTAAAAATTAATTTCATTGTTAGTTACCTACGCGGGTATGCGTGATGAATTTTATTATTGTGTGCAAATTCCAATTGACAGGATCTGGGAAGAAAAAGGAACAAAAAATAAAAGTGTTAATTTCTCAATTTACAATTCCAAATTACATTGAGGTGATTTGAGATGGGTGGATTCACCAAACCACGACCCCCTAAATATCCTGTTAACCCTTCAGAACCCTAAATTGTGTTTCATTCAGAACTTAATAAAAGAAATTCAAACATTATCGGAATTTGGTATTTTGCTGTATGTATTAGGGGTTTTAAAAATTAATTTCATTGTAAGTTACCTACGCGGGTATGCGTGATGAATTTTATTATTGTGTGTATACCTGGCTTATGAAGGCCGTTTGGTCCGAAACAGATGACCTCCTATGACGACTGAGACACTTAACAGATACAATAATGCCTACTAAAAAGTCTATACAAGTATATGTATTGTTAGTGAAATGGTAAACCAGGCGATCCATTTTAAGAGCAACTCAAGTTTTGTCAGATCAACTCTAGCTAGGCATGCTTCATTATTATTTTATACCTAGGCATAGGTAAACCAGAAGTTGCTTATACTTGGTACATGATGTTCAATCACTTCACAAATTTGGACAGTCTGCCTTCCCAGGACGTTAGAAGTATTTGCCAAAATTCAAGAGACGAATACCACCTATAACAAGAAAGAATATTTAAAATAATAATAACAACAAAGTAATAATCATGTAAAAGATGCTGTATGTTAAATGTGCTCATGATGAATTATAAAGTCGCTCGGAGCTTCAAAATTCTTTTGAATTTCGTGGGTACCTCACGAAGCATAACTTTCAGTTGCGTCATTACGGTTTAGGTTCTCAATACACAATGAATTCATTATCATACCACGATACCCATATGCACCACGATAACACTTTCACTGTTTCCCGATTTCCAATTTTAGGGTAGGACTGAAAATATTCGGATAAAATCCGGATCTGAACCGGATAATAGGACTTCAAGATACATAGTACCAAATATGTGTAGTATTTTTGACAATGAATTCATTATCATACCACGATACCCATATGCACCACGATAACACTTTCACTGTTTCCCGATTTCCAATTTTAGGGTAGGACTAAAAATATTCGGATAAAATCCGGATCTGAACCGGATAATAGGACTTCAAGATAGTACCAAATGTGTGTAGTATTTTTAGCCTTAATTTAAGGCTAAAAACACACGCTCTTTTCCTTCATTTTAATATCAACAATTTCATTTACAACAACCTTTATTTGCATAGAATTTGACAGCATTTCCAGAATTGACAGTCGTAAAAAAAAGAAAAAAAAAAACTAAATCGGGAGCACTCTTGAATATTTTCTTCCTTACACTTGATGGCAGTGAATGTGTTGAATACAGGTATCTGTCTATTAAGTTTCCCATTTACCATGTATCACGCATACCAATCAATATTCTTGAATTCCTTAAATAGAAATATACATAGACACATTAGAACGCCATCATAATTTATCTCAGTAAATAGTTATACGCATACCAATCAATATTCTTGAATTCCTTAAATAGAAATATACATAGACACATTAGAACGCCATCATAATTTATCTCAGTAAATAGCTTCAATTAGGAGAAGAATTCTATGGTGGTCCTCGCGATCAGTGAGTGATGGTGATAGATTGACAACAGGGTCAAAGTATTAGTAGTTCAGTAAACTGTAGCTGTGGAGTATCAGTAGTAAAGTAGGTAAACTGTAAAACTCGCTTCGAAAAGGGCTCGTACAGGGCCCTTTGAGCGTCCAATGGGTTCCAAAAACCAAAATTTCGTAAATATACCATCAGGATAAAATCCGCCCCGGGCGGGAATCGAACCCGCGGCCTAGCGCTTACAAGGCAAACGCACTACCAACTAAGCTAACTAAATAAAATCCGCCCCGGGCGGGAATCGAACCCGCGGCCTAGCGCTTACAAGGCAGACGTACTACCAACTAAGCTAACTAGGCTGGCTTCGACCATTTTAATTGTGCTTACCGTTGTGTAGTGCATGGAATTGCATGACGATTTTCTCCACAAGTTATTTCAAAGAAATTGCAGCGCACCGCTGAGAGAATTTTATCCACTGCAATAGAGTATAGGCAATCGTTTGCCTATACTCAGCCAGACAAAAAAGTATAGTATGGCTAGGACAATCACCCTAGGGCTGATTGAGAGGCTGACGAAATATGCTGACCCCGTCTGAACACGGGAAAAGGCGAAGTAAAAGAAGAAGAATAGAGTATAGGCAGCTTTATAACTTTGGAATGACAAACCAAACATCCATTGTAATAGAGTATAGGCAATCGTTTGCCTATACCCAGCCAGACAAAAAAGTATAGTATGGCTAGGACAATCACCCTAGGGCTAATTGAGAGGTTGACGAAATATGCTGACCCCGTCTGAACACGGGCAAAGGCGAAGTAAAAGAAAAAGAATAGAGTATAGGCAGCTTTATAGCTTTGGAATGACAAACTAAAACCAAAAGCTTTGGAATGGGTTCCTTACATCCACCTAGGCATGCTTCATTATTATTTTATACCTAGGCATAGGTAAACCAGAAGTTGCTTATACTTGGTACATGATGTTCAATCACTTCACATTATACAAATTTGGACAGTCTGCCTTCCCAGGATGTTAGAAGTATTTGCCAAAATTCAAGAGACGAATACCAATGCATGCTTCATTATTATTTTATACCTAGGCATAGGTAAACCAGAAGTTGCTTATACTTGGTACATGATGTTCAATCATCTCACATTATTCAAATTTGAACAGTCTGCCTTCCCAGGACGTTAGAAGTATTTGCCAAAATTCAAGAGACGAATACCAATTAGACTCGATTGAAGCATGCTTGAGAGGTTGACGAAATATGCTGACCCCGTCTGAACACGGGAAAAGGCGAAGTAAAAGAAGAAGAATAGAGTATAGGCAGCTTTATAGCTTTGGAATGACAAACTAAAACCAAAAGCTTTGGAATGGGTTCCTTACATCCACCTAGGCATGCTTCATTATTATTTTATACCTAGGCATAGGTAAACCAGAAGTTGCTTATACTTGGTACATGATGTTCAATCACTTCACAAATTTGGACAGTCTGCCTTCCCAGGACGTTAGAAGTATTTGCCAAAATTCAAGAGACGAATACCAATTAGACTCGGTTGAAGCATGCAGAAATGAACTTCACTCAAAATATGATGGCCTGAATAATCAGGTAAACCAAAATATTACCAATTTATTATCATTATCAAATGATATTTGGAGCTGCATGATTGTATTTTCAATATCAGGTAAACCAAAATATTACCAATTTATTATCATTATCAAATGATATTTGGAGCTGCATGATTGTATTTTCAAGGATCTATTGGTCAGGACCACCTGCCTTCACGATGTAAAGTGCATTCAATTTATTATTAGTAGCTTTTTCTTTCCTTGATGGCGTTACACAAATACCTCTAGGTAAATCAAATTGAAATTTAACCATCAGAAATTTAAACATGTTTAATTTGAAAGAGCATCTTCTTTCCAATTCATGATTCTCCTTGTACCATGGAGTATTAGGTCAGAGGAATGATGTGATAGGTGATAGGAGTGATTAAATTGAAATTTAACCATCAGAAATTTAAACATGTTTAATTTGAAAGAGCATCTTCTTTCCAATTCATGATTCTCCTTGTACCATGGAGCATTAGGTCAGAGGAATGATGTGATAGGTGATAGGAGTGATTAGGTGATGGTGATGGATAGGAATTGAAACGGTTCGTGATAGATCAATAAAAGAGAAATAAATTGTTTCAATGCTAATTTTATAATAAGATGGTCAGGTAATGGATTGACTGATCGCTGCACCAACGATTTCTAAATTGCGGACAAGTTAGGGGGTTGTTTTTATTTTTAATGTAGTACCTACAACTTTGCAAGGAGAAAACACAATAAGCAACATTCAACAAGTACGGAATGGGATCATGGTCCATCATACATACCCATCCTTATTGAAACAGATACCTAGGTGCCAACCTACCTACGTAATATTAGGTCAAAATTTGCATGATTAAATAGAGTTTGCAAAACTTACAACCGTGAAATAACTAACGAACAAAAATCACAACTTGGACAGTGAAGGCATAGGTACTTTATTCATCGACATCCAATCGTTGATGATTAATCTTTTTACCCCAAAAATTCGAGTTCTAAAACAACAGTACTACATGGCGTGGGCTTTCTGCTTGGTTATTTATCATTTTTGTTTTATTAATTGCTTAGATGATGATATTCTAGCATCAATATTACGTACTCAAAACATTCATAATTCCATACCTCTCCCAAGCAAAACTCAAATATCTTGTCATTATTTATGCGTTTATGCCCAAATCAAAATGGAAATGGAAACACAATATAA
>NW_007383491.1:0-5448 GCF_000475195.1 Diaphorina citri | reverse complement strand
AAAAAAAAAAAAAAAAAAAAAAAAAAAAAAAAAAAAAAGATCTTGGTCATATTTAAAATGATTGTCAAAAGTTGTTTGAAGACTTTGCAAAATGTTGGCCTGTATTCTGTGGTCAAACAATTTGGAACCCTGAGAAGAAACAGGCAGAAGTAAGTATTGGAAAGTTGGAAACAAACAAGTACCTATTACAAATTCGGGTTTGATTCCTACCTGGTGCAAATTTCATCATGAACAGATATGATTAAAAAAAAAAAAAAATGGCTGGCTTTCTCCTATCTTGTCCCCCTTAATTTTTCAATTCTGGATGATGAAACTCCAATAAAATTGTTATATTCCCCTCCATCAAACCTATTCAGAAAATAATGTACTAAAATTTGTAATGCCAACATACATTGTTCAGGCCAAAAGTTAAAAGAAAGAGGGAGCAAGTCTTGTCAGTAAAAAAAAAAAAAAAGAAATCAAGTTCAGTACCTAAGTACTCATTATACTAAAATTTGTAATGCCAACATACATTGTTCAGGCCAAAAGTTAAAAGAAAGAGGGAGCAAGTCTTGTCAGTAAAAAAAAAAAAAAGAAATCAAGTTCAGTACCTTAGTAGGTACTCATTCTTTATAACAAAATCTACATTTTCAGAGTAACAGCAGTACTGCTATGGGGTTCTCTATTTATCAAGAAAGACACCGAAGATCTGGACGTGTCTGTATTTATGGCTGAACCTGTAACTGATAAAAAGCATTTGGAGGAAAATCAAAGTGACATGAAGACAAGAATGGAACTCATGATAATGAAAATACAGGTACCTATTTATATACTTCTTGTTTCCCATGTCAGTGAGATAGACATGGGTAGGGACTTATTGGAGACACAAAATAGTAGTGGGGTGGATTTCGCCAATATTTGTTCAGACCCAAGAACTCCTAGAAGGCCTGTTAAGTTCCATTTGTATATGCTTAACAGGAATAACAGGGCTGTTAAGATAACATCCTGTTAAGGACTAAAAAGAAGGCTGGTGAAACCCACCATTAGTCTTATAAGAATCAAAATTCCCTCTTGTTATCCTAAAAAAAGAAGAATGGGTGAGATTAATGTGAGCAGACAAACAGCTTGTCACCAAATGGTAGTTAAAACCCCCATCACCCAAGACCTTAACACTTATGCAGTACATTTGAAAAATGTGAATTCTCAATTTGTATTGTTTTTTACAAAGCTTATGGTAATTGAGGATCAATGTGATTTCTCAATTTCTTTTAGCCTTATCCCAGTGGTAACGCATTTGTTTGCCATGCAGAAGGTCCCGGGTTCGAATCCCACCATCAACAAAAAATTACACTTGTTTTTTGATTACAAATATTTCAACGGGTTACTTTCTGGTGTTCTTGTGTTGACCCAGCACCTAAATGGGAAGTATTGTGTCTCTTCTCGCCTATCTGATGAGAGGCATACTACGGGATGGGCATGCTACAACATAGACCACAAGTGTCTAATGTAGCAAGTAGTTTCATTGCTACGAAATAAAAACGGCGGTGAAACACTCATCTCTAAAAACTTTACACAAGTGTCTAATGTAGCAAGTAGTTTCATTGCTACGAAATAAAAACGGCGGTGAAACACTCATCTCTAAAAACTTTAAAAAAAAAATAAATAAATACCATTTCACATTTAAAAATATAAACTTTCAGGCAGATTTCTGTCGAGCTTTGGAAAGTGAAGAAGACACAGACACCAGGTTCCGAGTAGACAGATGGACCAGGAAGGAAGGAGGTGGAGGTATTACCTGTATCATGCAAGATGGACGGGTTTTTGAGAAGGCAGGGGTCAACATTTCGGTCGTCAGTGGTAGTCTGCCCCCCCCGGCGGTGGCACAAATGAGAGCAAGGTGAGTGATGAAGAAAATCAAGTAACAGACCTTGGTAAGTAGATCCAGCCCCTCAAAGAGGTAAAAGTTTATCACTTTTATCAGAAATGTACATGTAAATCTTGTCTGGCGGGGGGACGTTAATCAGGGAGGGAGTAGACCAGCTTAGTCTGGCTAGGGGACTTTAAACAGGGAGGATACCAGCCTGGCGGTGGCACAAATGAGAGCAAGGTGAGTGATGAAGAAAATCAAGTAACAGACCTTGGTAAGTAGATCCAGCCCCTCAAAGAGGTAAATGTTTATCACTTTTATCAGCAATGTACATGTAAATATTGTCTGGCGGGGGGACGTTAATCAGGGAGGGAGTAGACCAGCTTAGTGTGGCTAGGGGACTTTAAACAGGGAGGATACCAGCCTGGATTCCCCTTGCTCAAGATATAGCAAAGGTTGGGTGCGAAGGGCATCCACTCGTAAAATTTGTAGCCAAAACCAAATGTCAGCCCAAAGCAATCACCCTAGTTAGGGCTGATTGAGAGGCTGACGAAAAACGCCGATCCCGTCTGTACATGGGAAAAGGGGAAGAAAAAGAAGCTAGTTACACACGAGCCGACGACCAAAACCAAACGATATTATTTCTTTTCATTCTAATGGATTAAAAAAAAAAATCTCTTCACAGAGGAAAGAAGAATTTCGGAGAAGGCCAGTCCTTCTCTCTCTCTCTCTCTCTCTCTCTCTCTCTCTCTCTCTCTCTCTCTCTCTCTCTGTCTATTTATTTCTCAGATCTCTCTCTCTCTCTTTCTTTCTTCTGCCGTTAACTAGGGCTACCTACACGTACTAGGTGTTAGTTCCAGTGGTGTCACACTCACAAAGAAACAAAAGTTAGAAACAGGCCAGGAGTGTAATCTGATTTGTTTGGGTTCTCTACACTTCTCTCATCTCTAGAACAATAGCAATAGACCATACTTCTCTCATCTCTAGAACAGTAGACTACGCTACCTACGTGCAGAGATCTTCAATTTATTATGATACTAGCCGAAACCCGTTGCTTCGCTCCGGATTTCTGCTAGTAAATCCTTAAGGCATGGCCGTTCATGTCACTCATCCATTTAGTGGTCTTGCTCGGCGTAGCTTACAATAGACCATACTTCTCTCATCTCTAGAACAGTAGACTACGCTACCTACGTGCAGAGATCTTCAATTTATTATGATACTAGCCGAAAACCGTCGCTTCGCTCTCCGGATTTCTGCTAGTAAATCCTTAAGGCATGGCCGTTCATGTCACTCATCCATTTACTGGTCTTGGCGTAGCTTAACAAAAACCGGAAAATAGCCTATAACCTTCACGGGAGTGCAAGCAATAAGTTGACAAAGTTTCATAGCAATCGGATGAGCGGTTTGGCCAGGCATAAAGTTCGAACAAACAAACACACACACATTAATTTTTATATACTCGTATTAGAAAATAATGAAATATGACCTCAGAGAACAGTAAGTAGGGAGAAAGAGAAAAAAAGAGGGGGAAAGAAAAGAGAGAGAGAGATACGGTGCGAGGGAGAGAGAGAATGGTAGAGTGGGAGAGGATGGAAGAGAGAGAGAGTGTGGAAGGGAGAGAGGATGGGAGAGGGAGTGAGGGAAGAAGAGAGAGGGAGTGAAAGAGGGAAGAAGAGAGAGAGAGAGAGGAGGGAGGATGAGTATTATAGGAGCAACTCATTGTTATTTTATTTTCTCCAAATATTATCTCCCAGTTACTTCCCCTAATTGAAACCTAACTAGCTAATCCGACTGTTAATCTCTTGAACCAGCACAAAAAGTCGTGTGGGTTTGATTCCCATTATCGCATTAAAAAAATAGAAAAAAATGCAGTTATTGTAAATATTTCAAAGGGTTACTTTCTTCTTTCTTCAATGGTTCGGACATGTAGAAAGAAGAGATCAAGAATATGCTGGAAAGAGGTTGAGAGATTTGGAAGTTGGAGGTAAGAGAGACAGGGGAAGAATGAGATATATGGACAAAGTGGAACAGGATTTGAAAGAGAAGAAGTTGGAAGTGAGCCACGCCCAAAACTGAGGCGCATGGAAGAGGTTGATTCAAAACGAGAACGAACGTTATCCCATCAGGATAAAATCCGCCCCGGGCGGGAATCGAACCCGCGGCCTAGCGCTTACAAGGCAGACGCACTACCAACTAAGCTAACTAGGCTGGCGAATATATTACTTCCCTTATCATAGAAAGTAAAAAAACCATCCTTTTGCTATGGTTCCTCGGATAAAACTTTGTGCTATCCCTGGCCACGCGTGTTATTGTTTTCATTTTCCGGATATACCTACCTACCTGTTACCTACACCTACCTTTATCTACCTATTTTTTAATTGAATTATAAATTTTTCACCAATATTTTCCCTCGTTGCTCAACACGCTAAGATGGTACATACTGCGTGAACCTTGGAGCTTGAGACTTGAGAGGTAATATTTTTCTTTCCCAAAAAGTGTCGGGGGTAAAAAATCATTAACTCGAAAAGAGGAGCTAAAGGGAGAGTTAGGATATGAGGGTGTTGATTTGTTGAGTATAGGTAGGGGTGAATTTTTTAGGGGTATTTTCTAAAGAAATTTCTTACGAAGTCCAGGCTTACGTTCCATAAAAGGGGGTTGCGAGAGGAACTTTGGGCTAAAGGGGAGATGTGATATGGGGGTGTTGAAGCATTGTATAGGGGTGTTTTTTTAGGGGACTTTTCTTAAGAAATTCCTTATGAAGTCCAGTCTTTGCGGAAGATGTGACGTAATATTACAGGAGGAAAACCTTTAAATGTGCATGTGATTTTGTTTGTTTGTCTGTAAGAGGTTGCCGTCTAAACGGTAAGTCGTAGAAACTTGAAATTTTGTACACAGGTTCATATTTTTATGGCGGTAGTTATAGGCTAGGTTAAAATTTCCTAAAGTCAGCCGTTCGCGAGTTATTCAAGAAATTCGAAATTTTTGGCCGAAAACCGAGCGACGCAAAGATCGCGGGTATCCCGCTAGTAATTTTATATCGAACGGAGCAAGGCGACTTAAAACTTAAACGTCCCATTATAGCAAGAGTTTCTGTCCAATGATCTATGCCAACAGGGTTGGTTGGTTGGTTTGGTTGGTTGGTTGGTAGAGATAAAGGAATATTTTCGAAGATAAGATGATGAAAGTAAACTTTGATCTTTTCCTGCTCTACAGAAATGGGAGTACATGCACACACCAGAAGAGACCAGCAAAGAAGGTCAGCTGATCAAAATTCTCAAAAATCCCAAAGAATGGGTATGATCAGCGAACCAAGACCGAAATGACTCCAGAGGAATTTCGAAGCATTATTTCTGGAACTTGTGGAAAGGTTCTGGAACTGATTTCGCAAAAATCCAGGTCACATCCTTTGAAATCCATCAGGTCCAGCGATTTTTGAAGGAAATTTCATGAAGTCTAGGCCTTTGTAGAATTTGGTGGACAATTTTCCAGCCCGACTCTGATTGGAATCCAGCACCTCTGGGTCAAAAGTCAGTGCTTTTGACAACTCGAGTGTAGAGGTTAGCGATGGGAAAAACCCTAGCGAAAACATGTGTTTCATGGGT
>NW_007383490.1:1673-5129 GCF_000475195.1 Diaphorina citri | reverse complement strand
TTGTTCGCGGTATCCGCGGTTTGTCCGCGGTATCCGCGGTTTGTTCGCGATATCCGCGGTTTGTTCGCGGTATCCGCGATTTGTTCGCGGTATCCGCGATTTGTTCTCGGTATCCGCGGTTTGTTCGCGGTATCCGCGCTTTGTTCGCGGTATCCGCGGTTTGTTATCCGCGGTTTGTTCGCGGTATCCGCGGTTTGTTCGCGGTATCCGCGGTTTGTTCGCGGTATTCGCGGTTTGTGCGCAGTATCCGCGGTTTGTTTGCAATATTCACGTTTTGTTCGCGATATTCGCGTTTTGTTCGCGATATTCGCGTTTTGTGCGCAGTATCCGCGGTTTGTTCGCGATATTCGCAGTTATGGGTTCGATCTCAGGCAAACGCAGATTTTTTTCAGCTCTTTTTTTACCGCAAATAATTGATGAAACCAAAATTTTCGCCTGCGGCCGGTCCTAAAATTTTTAGTTTCTATAGATTGTATAGCTCACAATTTTTGCCTGCGACAATGTTCCTCATTCTTTTCGTGTTAACCTTCATCCCCCAGGATGTGTGAATGTGTAGACCGAAAAATTACAAAATAAATGCGGCGCAGTTATTTCATGTGCAAATGGAGGACTCAAGCCCTTGCCCTAGTAAGATGAAAAAAGATTGGAGAAATAATGTTGAACAGGCTTGGGAACATTACTTGAAGAAAAAAAAAATCTGTTGTGACGCAGTGGGAATAGGGTGGAAAATCTTGAAAAAGTAGACTGGAAATTTGGAAAAAATGGACTGGAAAACCGAGAAAAGTCAGGGAATTTTATTTTTCCATTTTGGTAGACACCCTGTTTCATATACGGGGTCCGACAATAAAGTTCCCAGAATGTCCCCATAGCTCCGCACCTAATGCACATAGAGAAACCCATTTTTTCCAGGAATGAACCCTGATCGTTCCTCTTTTAAATTTACCTATGTATTTCATTCTTCATTCTTTTCGGACAAGTAATTTTCAAGTAGTCAGCTGTTATCGAACACCTTCGAAAAAAGTGTGGAAGGTTCCGCTCCTCATCCACGTTCAACTAACACTGGTGAGTTGATTTTTCAAAGTCTAGGACAGTTCGAACCGGCCTTCTGAGCCTCCACAGGAGACCAACCGGCCGAAATTCAATTTTGTGAGAAAGTTTTGTGCCGGACTAGTTTTCTTGCTATCACCTGTTACGTTATATAATTGAAATAGGTACACGTAAGTTTGATTCATAAAACCTTGTTATCTGTGTCTAAGTCTAAATGGTCCATATAATAATTTTTGTGGAGTTGATAAAGTCAATGGCTCCGTAAGTAGGTATACCTAACCTACCTATTTTGTAGGTGTTAAAGCTCTGTAAATATCACAGATGTTAGTTCATTTGTAGGTAAAAAAAAACATGTGGATGCGGTATAAATGGTAGAAAAAAATTGATACTTCTACTGGGATCGAACCCACGCCCTTCTGACTACCAAGTGAGCGTATTGACCACTACGCCACCGAGGCAGGCTATGTTTGTTCGATTGTATAACAACACGACAATATGTCAACAGATTGGATGGTGAATGTTCAGATAAGAAAAAAAAATGTACTTTTTATTATTTTTATGGAGAGTTATAGTTATTTACAGATGGAAAAAATGTATTTAATTTAACCTTATTTTTATGTACGGGGTACCTTATTTATGCCATCAGCTGATTGTCCCATTATGCCAATAGCAAAGCTGTGTCCAGACGTAGTCCACGGCCGTCCATTGACGAGGTGAATCTATGTTGTTGAGGCAGTGTACGGTTATAGTTCGACCAACAACCGTCGATTATTTGTGTATGTGTGGACACAGCTTAAGAATAAAATTGATAAGAGCAGGGCCCCCCACTCTTTATTTGATGGACAAATGCGAAATCGATTGTGACCAGATTAAAATTAATGACAGGGAGCTGTAATGTTATCAGCAAACCTCGAGTGATCATGGATTTGTGACACTGAACTAAATACACCAACGTAGGCCCCTTGCACGCCGGAGATCTCTGGGTAGATTTCCGGCGAGGTCGAAATTTTTTCGGCTCCGTGTTTGGAGTTCGGGGTGCACTCAGCCTCGTGAGGACAATTGAGAAGCTACTTTGATCGAGTAGCAGCATTGCAAGTGTAAAAAGATTATTGAAATATGGAAATTAATTGCTAAGTAAGTAAAGAGGCACTTAGTAATGCTGTGATAACCACAAAAGATGTGAAAAAGCTGTGCTTTACCACAAATAATTTCAGAATTTGGGAACACAACTACGTAATACGTACTAGTACCTACATAAGTACCTAGCTACGCCTACATACATCCAGTTCCAAACTTCCCATGGATTAGCTTTTTTCCTATTTTCGCCGTTAGTAACATCCAACTTTCTTTAAACATAGGTAGGTAGGTACGTTACCACAAATAATTTCAGAATTTGGGAACACAACTACGTAATACGTACTAGTACCTACATAAGTACCTAGCTACGCCTACATACATCAGTTCCAAACTTCCCATGGATTAGCTTTTTTCCTTTTTTCGCCGTTAGTAACATCCAGCTTTCTTTAAACTTAGGTAGGTACATAAGTTTGTTCTTCTGAGCCTAATAAAAATATCACAGAAAAAGGAGGAGAAAGATTGGAGAAAAAGAAGAGGAGGAGAAAGATTGGGAAATAGGAAGAGGAAGAGGGAGATACATAAAATAAAAAAAAATATGAAGAACAACTTTTGCCTTCTTATAGCGGGTAGGTACGTAAGTTTGTTCTTCTGAGCCTAATAAAAATATCACAGAAAAAGGAGGAGAAAGATTGGAGAAAAAGAAGAGGAGGAGAAAGATTGGGAAATAGGAAGAGGAAGAGGGAGATACATAAAATAAAAAAAAAATATGAAGAACAACTTTTGCCTTCTTATAGCACATTTTCTTGAAGCGCAAGCAAGACTTTTAATGTCGACGGAAAATTTATAAAAGTTCGACTTTTATGTCGACTTCGAGTGGCGTAGGTGGTTTGACTAGAAACTGCCTCACACATCTTCATTGAGTGCTCTGCACTAGATCTCAAAAGACTCCAAATACTTGGACACACAGGCCAGGAGATTAGTAAAACTCAGAATCAATAAAAACTTTGTTGAACTTCATAAAAGAAACAGAGAAAATGTTTGAAGGAGAAGTGTAGAAACAACAAGAATGGGGTGCAATAGTCCTATACGTACTGGACTCCGCACATGGGGATTTTGTCACGAAAGACCTCCATTTAGGTATATTAGACCTCCTAATGTAATGTAGAGCTAAGTCTGGTTGGGGGACTTTAAACATGGAGTATACCAGGCTTAATTCCCCTTGCTAAAGATATAGCAAAGGTTATGTGCGAAGGGCATCCGCTCGTAAAATTTGTAGCCAAAACCAAATGTCAGCCCAAAGCAATCACCCTAGTTAGGGCTGGTTGAGAGGCT
>NW_007383490.1:0-1224 GCF_000475195.1 Diaphorina citri | reverse complement strand
CCGATCTAATCTCAAAAGTTCTCAAAGTTGAATCTAAAAAGTTTATCTATAGATGAAGCTGATCTATGAAGGTGGGAAAACCCTGCCGAATCGGTTCGTGTAAAGATACACAGGCGTGCTTACTGGAACTTGGCCTGGCGCACTGCCGTGCGCTCAGAAAAGACGTTTGTGATAGACAGACAAGAGAGAGAGAGGGGGAGGGAAATTTCTCGTCATTTTTCATAATTCCCATTAAACCTTTATGAGATGAAAGTCAAGTAGGTGTGAGAGTTGAGGAGGTTAACTGATGGTTAGCGATTGACAAGACAAGTTGGTCTGAAATGGTTAAAACGGATGGTTAGTGATTGACAGGTTTTTAAAAATGGTTAAGGATCGGTTAGTGATTGACAAGTGGTTAAGGGGTTTATACATTTTGTGGGCACCCTGTATAATAGTTGAACACAAGAAAGATGTTGCGCTTAGAAGACTGTCTGTCGACATCGCTATAATTCAGCCAGACAAAACGTTTTTTTTTTCCTTATTGGGCGCTTTAACCCTTATTGGGTCGTTCGCGCCGTAATCCACGTTATATTATATGCGGTGGAATAGTTCCAATCTGTTCAATAGGTCCATGACGGCGTCCACACTGGCGGTTGAATTGCCTAGGGATGGAGTTGTATCATAGGTGTGGCGTAGCGGTTCATGAATAGGACAGCTGAGTATGACGTGTTTCACAGTAAGTGGTTCACCACAATCGCATATAGGGGGAGGGGATTTTGTAAAGAGGAAGGAATGGGTAAGACGGGTATGTCCAATTCTTAACCTTGTCAGAACTACTTCCTGGTATCTATTAGGTCGCTTATCACAAAATAAATACATATCAGTTTTAAGTAGGTAAAACTTCTCATTTTAGTCCGGGACTAAAGGATCATGTTTGTTAGACTGTTGGTCTCTGTACCTACTAGTGAGCTTGGAGTGCGGGGTGCACTCAGTCTCGTTAGGACAATTGTGTATAGATACTTCAATCCAGGAGCGATTAGTGGTGGCATTACCAGTTTAATAAGATTGATGCATAATGGGAAATGATTGCAAATATTGATTTGCATTTGCACTTAGTAAAGCTGTGATATCCCCAAAGGCTTGTGATAATTAATAATTAGGTATATATTTAAAATTAACAACAGTAACATGCTAACATGTAGGTAGGTATAAACAACTCTATGATTTATACCTAATAAATTATGA
>NW_007383489.1:5694-12373 GCF_000475195.1 Diaphorina citri | reverse complement strand
CTTTCATAATCATAAGGTAGTTTGTAGTATGTTATCTACCAAATTTTAGCGGTATTTTTTCGTTCCGTTCGGTCAAGTTAAAAGTTATGCTCACCTGTTTTTCAAGCTCCACTAGATGTCGCTTCAGCTCTTCCAATTTCTGCAGATGTTCCATTCGTTTCGGTGTTTCCAAATCTGCCAGTCTTGCCTGTAGAAAAAAGCATTATTAACAAGGCATTTTATTATTATTTTATTTTGCAGCAATAAACGGTACGATGAATAACGTATATGAGCCTCTCCCGTCTCCCCATTTTGTGACACATTTGGGAAGTTTTAGCGAAAATCATGTTTATGAGAAGCAGTAATTGCATTTTTTTTTTTGGGTTGAGGCAATTGGCATCAGGTGCCGCCTTTTCAAACGCCCATCAAGATTGGCAAAAAAAAAGACTGTAAAACAAAATTAGAAAGAACGTGTTGGTGAAAGAACAAACAAGAGAACTTTGAAGAAAGAAGAGAGCGTAAAACAACCACCGCAGCACCGCTGACCTATTAAAAAGGGGAAAAGTTATAATTGAACTTTCAAGACCCATATGCCCAAAAACCGGTTTTTTTGGTTTTTTGGCTTTATGGTTTTCTGGACAAAATTTGCACCACCATTTTCGTGATCCTGGTAAAAAGACCTTTAATTTGAGATATAGGTCGACCAGGTTTGGATAAGTCCTTCTATGGGGACAGACTGACGGACAGACACCGAAGCGAATACAATAAAGGAAGGACGGACAACACCTAGGTAAACACACAGAACAATACAAATACGATACATGAAAAACGCCATGCGAGAATACTACACAAACGAAAACTAAATAAAACACAATGCTAAAGAACTAAAAATAAATATATATTTCTAATGAAAGAAAAACCTGATGGTAAAGAAATACAATAAAATTAATCTAATAAAATAAGGACGGTTTTACAAATGGGAAATAATAAATTCCTTGGTAGGTACAAAGTTCAAAGTAAAATATGGTAAAGAAATACAATAAAATTAATCTAATAAAATAAGGACGGTTTTACAAATGGGAAATAATAAATTCCTTGGTAGGTACAAAGTAAAAAGTAAAGAAATACAATAAAATTAATCTAATAAAATAAGGACGGTTTTACAAATGGGAAATAATAAATTCCTTGGTAGGTACAAAGTTCATAGTAAAAAGTACAATTCAAGCAAACATTCGGGACGACAAGACCTCCGTTGTTACAGAACCCTTTATCAAAATTAAAAAGGAAGAAGAAGAAGAGAGAGAGAGGGGAAAAAAACACACATCAGCCCGGAGTTTGAGGGTAACGATATTTTTTTCGTTTCTTTTTTAGTCCGTCCTTCCTTTATTATTACTCATAATAAAAGGTATAGTGAACGGACTATTGTTTCTTTTATTTTTATTCGACCAATCAGAATGACCTGTCTAAGTATAGAAATTCCTGAACTGACAAATAGAAACTCAAAAAGAGCACTAGTCCGCCTAGTTAGCTAGGATGCGTTCCAAGCGCTAGGTCGCAGGCTCAATTCTCGCCCACTGTAAAATTCAGGAGAAAACCTAAACAGAATAACATATGGAACTTGGCCTGGCGCACTGCCGTGCGCTCAGATAAGGTTTGTCTCGGAATGGCTGGCTTTCTCCTTCGGGAAGACAAGACCTCCGTTGTTACAGAACCCTCTATCAAAATTAAAAAGGAAGAAGAAGAAGAAGAGAGAGAGGGGAAAAAACCACACATCAGCCCGGAGTTTGAGGGTAACAATATTTTTTTCGTTTCTTTTTTAGTCCGTCCTTCCTTTATTATTACTAATAATAAAAGGTATAGTGGACGGACTATTGCTTCTTTTCTTTTTATTCGACCAATCAGTGCCGCGGGAGAGAAATCGCTTTTCATTTTTGCAGTGGTTATTATTACCATTAAGTTTGACATCAGTGCCGGAGTCCGTATTGACATAGAGCGGTATTGAGGTAGAGGTAGGCGAGGAGGGGAGGGGAGATGACGTCATGTGTTGAGGAGAGGAGGGGTAACTTATACAGGGTGACTCAATGGCGACGTCCAGGGTGGAGTTCATGTCCAGGTCTGTTTCGAGCCACCCGTGTGATGTTTTCCGTTTGGCACCCACGGGACCTGCACCTGAAAATAAATAAAAATGAAAAATAAGCTACATCACATACATAAGGGAGCTAAATACTTCGAGCCACCCGTGTGATGTTTTCCGTTTGGCACCCACGGGACCTGCACCTGAAAATAAATAAAAATGAAAAATAAGCTACATCACACAAGGGAGCTATATATATCAAATAACGAGCCACCCGTGTGATGTTTTCCGTTTGGCACCCACGGGACCTGCACCTGAAAATAAATAAAAATGAAAAATAAGCTACATCACATAAGGGAGCTATATTAAATACGGGACACAGAAATCAAATAGGGGAGGGAGAGAGAGAAATCTGGTGTGAACATCACACGACTTAGCTAAATACGGGACACAGAAATCAAATAGGGGAGGGAGAGAGAGAAATCTGGTGTGAACATCACACGACATTTTACTACGTTACAAAGGGAGGAAGGCAGGGAGAGAGAGAGAGAGAGAGAGAGAGAGAAATCTGGAGGGAAAATCACACGACTTTTTACTACATAACGGGGATCCATCTGTCTACCTTTGCAAAAATCAATTTTACTTTTTTTTATGCCAACAGATGGGGAGCAATTCGAGTAGGTCACAAATTGTTGGACACCCTGTTATCAACTTATAGTGATCAGAAAAGTTCGATCGGAGCCGAACTTGTCTGGACAAATACTGCTCACGCGACTTAAGGATAAATCGTATCATCAATTTTACTTTTTTTTATGCCAACAGATGGGGAGCAATTCGAGTAGGTCACAAATTGTTGGACACCCTGTTATCAACTTATAGTGGATCGAACTTTTCTGGAGAAATACTGCTCACGCGACTTAAGGATAAATCGTATGGAAACATGAATAAATACACTCAAACATTATTGGTAAGTCTTACCATCCGAAGAGTCTTCTGTATCATCCCAAGGGTAAAGACCTAAGGACAAAGAACATGGGTTTGGAATACGAGTATCTACTACAAACACAGGGAAAAACTTTACCCTAGAGTTCGAGTCTCAATAGCGACATGAAAAATCACTAGTGTTATTTCGAAGTGAACATTTGTAAAATCTTTGTTCCTGGACGATGTGTGTCCCTTATGTTCCTGGAAGATAACTCCATAGTCTAAAGATGTGTCCACACACAGTCGACCCCGTAGAATCGTAGATCGATGGTCGATCGACGTCGACTGAAACCGTACCTCGGTTTTCATACCTTTTTTTTTCCAAAATGATAATTAACTTTATTTTTCAATAAGACAGAACAAACATATAACAAACAATAATAGGTAGTAGAGAAAAAAAAAAAAAAAAAAAAAAAAAATAAAAAAAAAGATTTATGTAAAAAAAAGGGGAGCAAATTCCTTTTTTCCACGACTTGGATTTCGTACCTTCGTGAGTGGGGAGCTCGTGATACGATCTTGAACACCTGGAAACTACGCCTAGAGTGATCTCAATGCTGACATAAACGTCTGTAGTGTTATTTCCGAATGTGGACATTGTAAAATCTTTGTTCCTGACGATGTGTGTCCCTTATGTTTCCTGGAAGGCAATTGACTATCTAAGATGTGACCATGTGCCTGATTTGAGAGAGATCTGACTTACCAGCTACTCCAGTGGGGTCCAGGCCTGATTTACTGACTTTACCCGCTACTCCAGTGGGTCCAGGCCGATTTACTGACTTACCCGCTACTCCAGTGGGTCCGGGCCTGATTACTGACTTACCCGCTACTCCAGTGGGTCTAGGCCTGATTTGCTGACTTACCCGCTACTCCAGTGGGTCCGGGCCTGATCTGCTGACTCAAAGAGTTGGACTTCTCCGTCAGCTGTTTGACCTGTGCGCTCAGTTCCTGTCTCTGCCGCTGTAGATCTCCCACTAGGGCTTGCACGCGGCGTAGTTCGGCTTCTAGGGCGGCTACAGACGGGCCGTTACTGAGGCTAGCTGTACCATTGCAGACCTCGCGTCGTGACCATTGTAATTTCTGACGTAGCACTACTAGTTCTGATTCTAGACGCGCGTTGGCCGCCACTGTTTCCTCGAGTTTCTGTTAGGAGGGAAAAGGAAAATGTTACGTATTTTCATTATTATTATTATTAATTTACGGTTATGTCTGGCTGGGGGACGTTAAACAGGGAGTATACCAGCCTGAATTTTTCTTGCTAAAGAAATAGCAAAGGTTGAGTGCGAAGGGCACTCAACCTTTGCTTGCAGCCAAAACCAAATGTTAGCTAAAGCAATCACCCTGGTTAGGGCTGATAGGACTGACGAAAAACGCCAACCCCGTTTGAACAAAAGAAGATTAATAATTTTAAGTTGAGCAAGGTTTTTATGAATTCCTATACAGTAAGTAATTGACTAGTACAGTCATTCAAATGCTTCCCCTCTTACCTTGGAATTGTGAGCCAGGATGGATCGCACCCGGCTTAATTCTCTCTCCAATAATCTCTGCTGTCTCCTATACCGTTCTACTTCGGCAGGACTAGCATGTACGCCGTGCATCTTGTGGCGTAGACTTCCTAGAGCATTCTCCAACATTTCCTGCAAATCACGTCAAACAAAAAAAAATAATTTATGCATAAGTGATTCTAATCTACTTTTTTCCCCCTCACCCTTTAGAAATATTTCCAAGCTCATCACCAAAATACTGTCATTGATGTTATTGAGATTCGTGACATAGCGCTTGCAAGGCAGACGCACTACCTCCCAAGCTAACCAGGCTTAGGCTGGTGGTTTAAAAGAATTGATGGGTGTATTGTACAACCTCAAAACTCCATTTCCTCTTAATATAGGCCGGACATTGCTTTGAACTCTTGACGTTTGCTCGCCTCCCAACAACTAAGCTGGCGTAATTTTATTAATAAATGGTAATCTCTTCTCTAGCCTTAAAAGCAAATGATTGTGCCAATGTGTCACGTATAATTGAACTTTCAAGACCCATATGCCATAAAAAAAAAAAAAAAAAAATCCCAGGTTGACCTAGAACCAAAGACTCGAGGTTTACGAGTCCTGGAGCCATTGTCTAACCACCATTACCATTAGGTTAAGCATGGATTAGTTAGTATGTAGACATGCAAGAGTAAAAAGAAGGAGAAGGGGGAGATGTAATAAAAGTGAAGACGAAAGGAGACAGGGCTTGGAAACCAGTCTTCTCAGTGCCACCAATATGCAGATCACATACACAATACACTTACAGAATTACAGATACATATGTACATACCACATATTGCACATTAGTACCTATACAGATAATACACACAATAGTAGACATACGAGAATAAAATACACATAAAACCGGGATCTGAGTACCTACATAATATGGCCCAAGTTCCTACATACCTATGGAGATTGCAAGGAGGTATATCTTAATTATGCATACATATAGCAGTCCTGAGTACTTGGAACTTTTGACTCTGTGACATATTCTGTATAGGGTGTTTTAGGCTAAAAAATGGGGAGCGGGAAGCAAACTCATTCCAGAAGATCTTCTGGTTCTGGTATCATTCTTCCTGAGGGCAACGTGGTCATGGATCTCGTGCGATTCCTTTTTTGGATGGCCAGAGAAATTTTCCGAACCAAAATTTTCCGCCATTTTGAATCACACGCCGCCACTAGCTAAATATGAAAAGTGATTTAATAAATTATTATGAACAGCATACTTCATAATTCCCAGTAACACGGTTCAGACCTTGCAAGTGTTGAGAAACTTGAAAAATTAATCTTGCCGTTTAATTTTTACTTAAAAGGCTGGAAAATTTCAATGAAAAACATCAAAACTGAAAGTCTAAACCTAAAAAAGTGGTTGAAAATGATCCTTAGCTGAAAATATTTAAAAATGGGTTGACGTTCGACCGAGGTAATCTCTAGAAAATTAAGCTTTCGGACAGCGGTGTTGTAAAGCAAAAAATCGAGGCCAATATAGTTATGAACATCCCACGGATTCGTATGTGTCAGTATAAACTGTATACCATCATGTATATATGTCACCTTATGTTGGTCCAGCTTATGTATTTCCTAAGTATGGTGTAAAGGGTTTTGTGTGCTATGGTCGCGTCACTCGGGCGCGGCGCAAGAAGAAACGTAATTTATACGCCTTGGACACCTTGTCATTACTGATCTTACTCATTACTCTTTCATAACCTTAGCGCCAGGTCATAAAAGTTTAGCCCTTTTCCCCAACTTTATAGATCACTAGGGAACTCAATCTTTGACTAAAAAATTCAGGTACTGGAATACATAACAGGTTAAACTTTCCAATACATTTAAAAAGGTTACAGATGTATGAACTTCGGCGGAAAAACCAAAAAAAAAAAAAAAAAAATAACAAGACATTACATTATCTTTCGGCCCCACGACTAAAGGAGGTCTAAAAAAAAAAGGAGTACAGAAAAAGTTTAAACGGTCTATTATTATTTGACCTATATAAAGGAAAAGAAGGGAGGGAGGGAAAGAGAAAGAGGAAGTGAAAAGAGCGGAGAGAGAGAGCGAAACAAGAGAGCAGAGGGAGGAAGCGACAAGGAGGGGAACAAGACTGCTCCATTTATTTCGT
>NW_007383489.1:0-3736 GCF_000475195.1 Diaphorina citri | reverse complement strand
ATTGGATCGGTAAAGGCTCCTATTTCAAAAGCGGGCCTACCTTAGCTTGGCCCTGGACCGAACAAATATTCCGTCCGCGCGAATGAAGCTTCGAGGCAATTTGATCACGACTAATTGCATGAATCATTACACCAATACGAATTCGAATTGGAGACACCGGCCTCACTCTGATAGGTAATTCAGCGTGCACCTTCCAGGGACCGCAAGCTAAGGGCCCACCAAGCTTCAAAAAAGCGAGACAAAGTATACGTTTTAGTAAAAAGAGTAGAGGCGCTCCTCATAGTAGGACGTCGAAGGCGGTGCAGGTTCGGCATCGCCTATTAGTTCCTGTTCAGACGATAAGCTATTCAAGGGTCTCTTCCACCGGATAATTGACAGACTGTGTGTAGCGCAGGGCCGATAAGGTCTTGACTACGCGTCGGAATCAACTTACATCTCCCTGACCTCACCCTATACACTTCTAGTAAAGAAATGTACCAAATTACACTAAATGGTTTATTGAATTACTGCTCTAAAGTGATCTACCCTCTCTAAAACAGGGTAAGGAGGTTTTCTCAACAAATATAGTTAGGTTTTTCCATCAAAATTACTAGGTTTTTCCTACAAAAAAAAATCACTAGTTTTTCCTCCTCAAAATTTTTCAAGGCGAAGCTATTAATTTTGAGAAAAACCTAATGAATTTTGAAAGAAACCTATCTAGAAAAAGATGTTGTTTTCTGGGTAAAATGATGTTGTCACTTTTGGGATAACCTAGGAACGGTCCGGACCCTGTAGTGGCGACTATTGCTGGCGACGGCATGTGCTTGGTGTGACGTACGACGGACTTCGAGACCTCTCTACCGGACGAGTGGGAATACCCTGGAGGACGAGCAGTGTAACGGCTACAATACGATGGTGTAGTTGAAAGGAGGTAGACGTCACTCTCAACCTAAAAGGGCTCTGCCCTGGTCTTTAAACGGGAGACTAATGACCTAAAAAAAAAAAGAGCACATATCCTATCCTGTCCTCCTTTTTCTCTTCGAGTTTGGGACTATAAGACCTCAGCCTCAGAGGAAGAAGAAAAAAATTTAGTCTCATTCTATTTACACCTATTCTGTACCAAATACATAAGACCTTGTTTAGACTGCGGGAGTAAAGGGACTTTTCGGTCTCATTCTGGCAGTATAAGCAGGGTATATTCTATTCTATTCTTACCTGTAGAGTTGCGGCACACATGAAGTACTCCTGTTTGAGCCGCAGTTCCTTGCCGCCAAAGTTGTTATCGTTGGGATACAACACGCGGGAAATGTTCTCGGCCAAGTTACGATCCAGCACAGCTTGGATGTAATCACCATCGTTGACTGGGGAGGAAATAGGACAAAAAAAATGAATACTTTTCATTTGAGCTTGCACCTACATTATCTTTTTAAGTCCCTCCCATCAGGGCTGTATTTAAGGGGGGTGCGAGGGGGCCCAGGCCCTCCCCTCGAGCTTCATTGTTCTCCTTTACTGTAGGCCAGACTCCACAAATTGGAGCGTCCCCCCCCCCCCCTTCCTCGACAAAATCCTGCATACGGCCCTGGTGTGTTACCATGTCACTATTTAGATCCATCTCCTAACTCAACAGTCTGTTTGGTACCCGGCACAATGAACTGAGGATTGGGAGTGTCTGTATACACATCACTACACTATGGAAGTACAGAGTAGATTACTAGATAGATAGATAGAGATTCTGTAGATAGGCAGTATCATGTTGATGAAGATTCATATTACAGCTGACACTCAGTACACAGGCGGATAAATATGTGCCATAAATTTACATATGAGGCAAATACGTTAAAGCAAATCTGATTAGCTTTACAAATTTACCATACCTACATATGTTGCATATTTTTACGAAATTTCACATTTTTAAAATTTCATCGACAATTTTACCGATATTCTCTACGGAAAAAGGTGAGTTTACTCCCAAATGCCAAAAATCGTTCCCTCCGCTAAAAGAAAAAAAAGGTCATGTACGAATTTAGTCTGTTAAAAGTAAGATCACATACGACTTTACTCCTCTAATACTTGCCCTAATACTTTCATAATCATAAGGTAGTTTGTAGTATGTTATCTACCAAATTTTAGCGGTATTTTTTCGTTCCGTTCGGTCAAGTTAAAAGTTATGCTCACCTGTTTTTCAAGCTCCACCAGATGTCGCTTCAGCTCTTCCAATTTCTGCAGATGTTCCATTCGTTTCGGTGTTTCCAAATCTGCCAGTCTTGCCTGTAGAAGAAAGCATTATTAACAAGGCATTTTATTATTATTATTTTATTTTGCAGCAATAAACGGTACGATGAATAAAGTATATGAGCCTCTCCCATCTCCCCATTTTGTGACACATTTGGGAAGTTTTAGCCAAAAATCAAGTTTATGAGAAGCAGTAATTGCATTTTTTTTGGGGGGGGGGGTTGAGGCAATTGGCATCAGGTGCCGCCTTTTCAAACGCCCATCAAGATTGGTAAAAAGAAGCCTGGAAAACAAAATTAGAAAGAACGTGTTGGTGAAAGAACAAACAAGAGAACTTTGAAGAAAGAAGAGAGCGTAAAACAACCACCGCAGCACCGCTGACCTATTAAAAAGGGGAAGAGTTATAATTGAACTTTCAAGACCCATATGCCATAAAAAAAAAAAAATCCCCAGGTTGACCTAGAACCAAAGACTCGAGGTTTACGAGTCCTGGAGCCATTGTCTAACCACCATTACCATTAGGTTAAGCATGGATTAGTATGTAGACTTGTAGACATGCAAGAGTAAAAAGAAGGAGAAGGGGGAGATATAATAAAAGTGAAGACGAAAGAAGACAGGGCTTGAAAACCAGTCTTCTCAGTGCTACCAATATGCAGATTGCAGATCACATACACAATATACTTACAGATACATACCTAATGTATGCAGATAATACACAATAGTAGACGTACGAGGATAAAATACACATAAGACCGGGATCTGAGTAGGAATATATAACGCTGACTTACCCGCTACTCCAGTGGGTCCAGGCCTGATTTGCTGACTTACCAGCTACTCCAGTGGGTTCAGGCCTGATTTGCTGAATTACCCACTACTCCAGTGGGTCCGGGCCTGATCTGCTGACTCAAAGAGTTGGATTTCTCCGTCAGCTGTTTGACCTGTGCGCTCAGTTCCTGTCTCTGCCGCTGTAGATCTCCCACTAGGGCTTGTACTACCTTGTGCTGACTTACCCGCTACTCCAGTGGATCCAGGCCTGATTTGCAAACTTACCCGCTAATCCAGTGGGTTCAGGCCTGATTTAATGACTTACCCGCTACTCCAGTGGGTCCGGGCCTGATCTGCTGACTCAAAGAGTTGGATTTCTCCGTCAGCTGTTTGACCTGTGCGCTCAGTTCCTGTCTCTGCCGCTGTAGATCTCCCACTAGGGCTTGTACTACCTTGTGCTGACTTACCCGCTACTCCAGTGGGTCCGGGCCTGATCTGCTGACTCAAAGAGTTGGACTTCTCCGTCAGCTGTTTGACCTGTGCGCTCAGTTCCTGTCTCTGCCGCTGTAGATCTCCCACTAGGGCTTGCACGCGGCGTAGTTCGGCTTCTAGGGCGGCTACAGACGGGCCGTTACTGAGGCTGGCTGTACCATTGCAGACCTCGCGTCGTGACCATTGTAGCTTCTGACGTAGCACTACTAGTTCTGATTCTAGACGCGCGTTGGCCGCCACTGTTTCCTCGAGTTTCTGTTAGGAGGGA
>NW_007383488.1:0-5451 GCF_000475195.1 Diaphorina citri | reverse complement strand
ATGGAATGAAATAATAATAAAACAATGTCTACGTTTTTTTCTTACAAAAACTTCATTTCCGCTTCTTTGCCTACAAAATAATAATAATAAAAACCTATACTGAGGTACCTCTCTTGTACCACCCAATTGACAAATAAAATACCCATCATATCAATAAATGGTTCCGTCTATTTCAATTACCTATCTGCTCATTTTGTTTACACACAGATGCCGGGCGTTCATCAACCTCACAATTATTCTTTACACGTTAAGACTCAAGTACCCATTAGCAAATTACTATTAGATGATAAGAACCTGTGTTCAGAAGATATACCTAAATTTACAACAAAACTGAAAAAAAAAAAAAAAAAAAAAAGAAAAAAAACCAAAATATAAAAAAAAAAAAAAAAAAAAAAAAAAAAAAAAAAAAAAAAAAAAAAAAAACGTCGCTTACCAATAAATTCGTCCCAGTTTAGGGACGAAGATTCCTCGGACTCACTATCCTCCTGCATCCTGACACTGTTCAATGCTTACATGCAAATTTCAATCAACGAATGCACTGCATAAAATAAACACACACCCACAAAAACAATAATCCTGATTAATACGAGCGTGTAAA
The DNA here is from genome assembly GCF_000475195.1 of Diaphorina citri. NCBI lineage: Eukaryota > Metazoa > Arthropoda > Insecta > Hemiptera > Psyllidae > Diaphorina > Diaphorina citri. Next base: position 4,853 of record NW_007383488.1, on the reverse strand, counting down.
ATTTACTGCGAAACAAAATCTGAAAAAGTTAAAAAAACATTTTTAAAAAATTACATCGGAAAATATCTACATTTACGAAATAATTTCGGAAAACGAACGAATGTCACGAGCTGCACACACCCACAAAAACAATAATCCTGATTAATACGAGCGTGTAAAATTTACTGCGAAACAAAATCTGAAAAAGTTAAAAAAACATTTTTTAAAAAATTACATCGGAAAATATCTACATTTACGAAATAATTTCGGAAAACGAACGAACGTCACGAGCTGCGGTTGCTAACGAAAAAAACACACATGAATCAAATTTTCTCAAGAAACACAAATTATTCAACAATGTTAGCTTTTACTCGAACTATCAACACTGATAAGGATATAAACTGATAAATTCAATCTAGGGCGACTTCTTTAGCCCGTGGTTCTATCTCTCGCGCGGAGAAAACTATATGGGCGCGAGCGCTCGACAAAACACCCATTACCTCACACTGCCTACAGCCCAATGAATCACATTGTTTAACTTGAATAGAACAGTTTATGCTAATGCAATGTTTTTCTCCAGAGAGACAAATGCACTCTGACCATGCTGTCTGAGTTGTGATACAAGGGAGCGCTATGCTCTTCTCCTTTCTGGGATCCCCTTTAGATATAATTATTTTTGGTTCTCTTCTGTTTGGTTCACAAGAAAAGCAATACTTGAAAGTATTCTCTTAATGTAAAAATTGTATATTTCTAAGTTAAATTTAATAGATGACATGTGTACATTTCAGGTATGTACCTAAAATTTGCTACATATTTTTTTTGTATAATTCAAAATCTAAATTTTCACTTTACCATTTTTGTCCCGATTCCTTACGACACTTTTTCTCTCGTTACTTTTAATTTTTATTTTAATGTAATGTGTTGCATTTTAATTTGCAGTAACTATTTTACTGATGTGATTTAATACCAAAGAGAAAATGCAATAAACTCCAAGCTATATCTCAGTCAAAGCCTACAAATTTCGTTGTAAAAAAAGTGTAAATGGACACTATTTTTGTTTTAGTGTTGAGCATATTGCTTGAGTAAAAGTTGATTACATTACTTTATTTATTTATTATTATTATTTTTTTTTTTTTTCGTTTTTAGTCTGTCCCGCTAAAATTATTTCCGTTCTGTGTATTTCATTCCTGATTTATTTGTAGAAAAAAGATACAACTACCGGAAAGAGATGAATGTTTGGTAAAATTTCCAGCTTTCATAGTTCCTTAAAAAGGCACCTTTAAGATGTGTATTTCAAATGGTGTTTTATAGCTCTAAAAGGGAAAAAATCGAAACTAAGCACAGATCGGAAATGGGAATGTTTGTGTTGTAAAGTGGTAAGTTACCATTGTTATGTTAGAATGCTCAGGAATTTTCTAAAAAATAAGTCTAAATTTTGTCATAATACATAGTAGGACAGACAATAGGTATCTAAATTTTGTTCCATGAAAAATCAAGCTATAGATACAACTACTACCTAGCTCAATCTAGGATTGAATTCAACCTCAGATAATCCAACATGGTCGGTAAGCTGCCGAGTAACGCCATAGAGATATGTTTTCCTGAGCATTCTAAATGTTATCTTGAGCCCTTTGCTTGTCATTTAGAACTCCGAAATGAAAAGCTCAGACAAGTTTAAAGACCAACAAATACAAGTGTTTATGACAGCTAATTTAAGTGTTTGTTGATAAGATAGGGATCTCAAGAAGACATTAGCTTTAATGTGTGAATAAATATCGAATTAACTGATGATGAGAAACATACTCTCGTGACGAGGGGGGTTCCTATCCTTCCGACTGTACAAGTGATATGTGATAGTAGCCACATCTCACACACATTGTCAAAAATGTCTTCCCACTCCCAATCTTCACATAGACTTACCTACCTCTCTATCACAGGTTCATCGTTCTGTCGTTCAACAATCATCGCTTCTGGCCTTCTGCTTTCGTTCTGTTCTGCAAATCTGCACTACAATGCTACAATCTACAATGAACCTGGCTAACTTTCAAGTTCCAAGTTCACTTTTCAATTTCAAGTTTTCACTTTCGCTTTCGAAGTTTTTGCTTTTTGCGTATTTTGAATTTGACTGATTTGACAGTTGCCAGTTGCCGGTTGCGGGAATAGACTTACCTACCTCTCTATCACAGGTTCATCGTTCAACAATCTTCGCTTCTGGCCTTCTGCTTTCGTTCTGTTCTGCAAATCTGCACTACAATGCTACAATGAACCTGGCTAACTTTCAAGTTGAAAGTTCACTATTCACTTTTCAAGTTTTCACTTTCGCACTTTCGCTTTCGAAGTTTTTGCTTTTTGCGTATTTTGAATTTGACAGTTGCCAGTTGCCGGTTGCGGGACTTGATGCTTAAAATTTCCAGCTTTCATAGTTCCTTAAAAAGGCACCTTTAAGATGTGTATTTCAAATGGTGTTTTATAGCTCTAAAAGGGAAAAAAATCGAAACCAAGCACAGATCGGAAATGGGAATGTTTGTGTTGTAAAGTGGTAAGTTACCATTGTTATGTTAGAATGCTCAGGAATTTTCTAAAAATTAAGTCTAAATTTTGTCATAATACATAGTAGGGCAGACAATAGGTATCTAAATTTTGTTCCATGAAAAATCAAGCTATAGATACAACTACTACCTAGCTCAATCTAGGATTGAATTCAACCTCAGATAATACAACATGGTAGGTAAGCTGCCGAGTAACGCCATAGAGATATGTTTTCCTGAGCATTCTAAATGTTATCTTGAGCCCTTTGCTTGTCATTTAGAACTCCGAAATGAAAAGCTCAGACAAGTTTAACATTAAAAGACCAACAAATACAAGTGTTTATGACAGCTTTAAGTGTTTGTTGATGTGATAGGGATCTCAAGAAGACATTAGCTTTAATGTGTGAATAAATATCGAATTATTTTGTTATAATCAAATAAAAAAGTTTTGTTTCTTATATTACTTCTTTATTTTTAAATATAATATCCTATTATCCCTCTGAGGTTAGGAGAAAAATTATCAAAAACTTCATGATGACTCATTAAAAAAAATCCAACCAAAGAATCCAAACAATGCGATATTGTCACCCTCTCTCCCCCTCGCTTAAAAATTCATACGACGACCTTTACCTTTTCGGTTTGCGAGTAAAAAGAAGGGTCTTTGTAAATCCAGACATTGAAGGGGGAGTCAGCCGTACCTATTCAGAGGTCAACACTGATTGAAATTGATCGATTCTAATATTTTCAATTCTAGTTGTTTGGTTGACAGCGAATTTCTAGGAACTTCGGGTTGGTTTTGTCCCTCGTACCAGGTTTTTGTATCTCATCTATCCAGTGGCGTAGCGTGGTCTACATTCAAGTGTAGGGCGTGTAGGGCACTAATACTCTCCGTTCTAAGGCGTCCTACATTCTCACTATTACCACATTTATAATAAAAAAATATCCCTTTAATTATATTGATCAAAAAATCATATTCTTATAAATTACTTTGAAATCCAAATGCATAAATTCTTACAAAAATAAATGTAAGTCTCTACACACGAAATAATATAATATCCCTCGAAAAATTCAAAAGAAAATAGGATAATAATAACGCCAAATAAAACAATAATGCACTGGTGTACTAATCTACTAATGAGTAAGGAATAAGAATATTTTAGGCAATTTCTGGTGATGTCAGAAATGCTGAGGTGCAGTGGCGTAGCGTGGTCTACATTCAAGTGTAGGACGTGTAGGGCACTAATACTCTCCGTTCTAAGGCGTCCTACATTCTCACTATTACCACACATCAAATTTCATACCAAAATAGACGTGGTTGGGCAAGTAATACCCTTTCATGCATGTAGCGGTGTAAGGTGCCCTATACAGTGTTCTTACTGTGTCTTATCCCAAAACCGTGCGATTTTTATTCCTTTTCGGGGATTTTTCGGGGCTGACTGGGATAAAAAGGTATCTAGGGATTTCAAGGGATTTTTAACCATTTTAAGGGATAATAATTTTTATTTATCTAATAAAAATACATTAATTATTTAAAGTCAATATTAAAGGGTATTTGAGTGAATTTTTGAGTGTATGGCCGCCATACACGCCCTACATGGACGCTACGCCACACCTTTCTTCACAGATTTCCTGTGCACTTGATTTGGGAGATTTGCAAACCCAACGTAACTAGAGGAATCATTTTTTGAAAACTGAAAATAGGAAAACACAATATTTTTAATATTATCTAAGTAAATAAAGACTGATTATCCCACCCAAATAGGTAATCAAGTTGCAGTTACCTCAGAACAATAATAAAATTAATGTTCTGTGCCAGTTACCAACTCTCTTCTGTATGACTACCTACCTAGTTTTTTTCTTCTTCTTCTTCTTCTTCTTCTTCTTCTTCTTCTTCTTCTTCTTCTTCTTCTATTGTTAAACCAATGTACATATGAATGTACTCTCATCTCTCGTATAATCATGTACTAACATACCCAAACCTCAATTTACATATTCTCTTGTTTATTCTTCTTTGATTGTCATACATTCACAATTTCACTGATTTTGAGATTGCTTTTTTTTTTTTGCTCTCACATTCAATACAACATTCTCATTATTACAATGCATATTTGAACTCAAAGCGAGAAAGTTTTAGATAACACTTCAGTCGATCATTTAAGACCGGTTTTAGCGTCACCTATGTTAAACTATATTTTATTAAACTAATAAAAGTAATTTTAGCATTGGTGCATTGTTCTACACAGCCACGTCAGAAGATGGATACTTAGTTTTTTTTTTTGTAATATATTTAGTTCCTTCACACTCTGTTTAAACAAAATATATTTTCACTCGAATCTCATGTTACAT
>NW_007383487.1:0-5452 GCF_000475195.1 Diaphorina citri | reverse complement strand
TGTAAAAAGGTCTCATATACCTCAGTTCACCTGTATAATGTTGTCAGCGTGTGTTAAAATGTTGTTTGGGGGTCCCTTAAGTTTTCACATTTTTTTACAAAGTTCGTTTTCGTGCACGTTTATAGAAGCGCAACAAGTGTTTTATCTAACCTTAGTCGTATTTTCCTTCCGCAATTTCCAGGATGGTAGGAAATGCGGAAATGATACAATGCCAGGCAATGTTCCATTTTCCCATTTTCCCCTACTACAATAAAAAAATATGAAAATTGCGAAAGGAGAATATAGGTACCAAATTTTGTTGTAACACCCCTCAATATTTTTGTGGTTATTAGGGCAGGTAAAAGTTTATTTAGTAAAAAGTTTCCCCTATAAATAAATTGCAAATAAATCAACTACGCACCATAAGAAACGCTAGATCAAAAATCTGGAAACATTATAGCGCAAGATTTATTTTGCTACAGCAACAGCAACAGCAGCAATGTGAAGTAGGCAATTAGCTAATGGAGGAGTTGCAATTGGGAAAATATTATTTATAAAAGGTCGATTCCTACCTACGTAAAAAGTTGTGAAAAATCCAAATATGAGGTCAAAACTCCAAAAAGAAATATTTTTAATAAAATGTCGATTCCTACGTAAAAAGTTGTGAAAAATCCAAATCTGAGGTCAAAACTCCGAAAAAGGTAATATTATTAATAAAAGGTCAATTCCTACGTAAAAAGTTGTGAAAAATCCAAATCTGAGGTCAAAACTCCGAAAAAGTAACCTTTAAAAGGTCGAAAATTCAATTTTCATTGCCGTTCTAATGAAAAAGTTCAAAGAGTTGTGACGTCAGATTTCACGTCAAAATGCGCAAAAACGCTTGCGCACAACACAAACGAAGCGGGAGTCATGAATTATGACGTCATCGCCTACGGGAGCCGTGACGTCAAAGTTCACGATTTACCGGTATTTTTTAAATCGATTTATCTCTCGGTATCTAGAAGTCATAGAAGAAAAAGTGATGTGAGTACATTGGGCACCTAAATATTTTTATAAGGAAAAATTTAAAGGACACAAAAAAAAGGCGGTTATGTTCAACGAGGTACAAGAAAGTGAAGAGAACGGAGGTGATTCACCTTTTGAGGAGGAACAAAATGGTTGAATTGTACTTACCTTTTACCTTTATATAGTAGGTCTGCACCAAATAGATATGTATGTATGTATGGTCTGGCCGCAAAACCAGTGCCACTTTAAACAGTTCAGAGCACAATTTCGTCTCTCTTCAAAAATCTTCAAACATGGCGTACTTTGAAAACATAACGTATAATGTACCCCAGAATAGTAGGAGTATTAACTCTGAATCTCATCCTCCATTGGGAGGCAGCCTCACGGATTCTAATGCAGATCACTTGCTGGACTTCGCAGTCACCAGAGAAACGCCATCTGTAGAAGAACATTGGAGGAGCAGGAATCGTCGGCCACGACGGATACCTAGATCATGTATGTACCGTACCCACAAAAATATTAATTTCAAGAAGAGCTTCTTTCATTATTTTTCCCCTACGGCTTCCTATTGGTAGGTATCAGTCGATATTATTCTAAATTATGTGATGCCAACATTGTATTTTCATATCTACCAATACCTACCCTTGAGATTTTTTTATTCAAATCAAGAAGGAGAAGAAGACGAAGACGAAGAAGGAGAAGAAGAAGAAAAAGAAGAAGAAGAAGAATAAGAAGAAGAAAAAGAAGAAGGAGAAGAAGAAGAAGAAGAAGAAGAAGTAGAAGAAGAACGTCAACAAAAAGAACAAGGGATGAGGTCTCTATCAATTTTTGTTCACAGTTCATTCATATTTCATGGAGAGCCGATGCCGATGGTTTTTCCGTTTCCGCCTTTATGGTTTCTTGTGGAGGAAAAAAAAATAATAATAAAAAAAAAGGATAAAGAAAATCCTCTCTTATTTTCACTGACCCTTTCGCTAACATTACTCGGGAGGGATATCAATAGTGGTGACTTGGAGCGACGACCTTTTCATGGCGTTTCTCTGTAAATAACACAACACCTTCATCAGAAAATACAATTTTGCTGGGTGGAAGGAGAAGAAGGAATTTGAGGACTTAATGAAGAAAGGATGGAAGGGAGACATACGAGTACATACTGGCATTCAAAGAATTGACGATTTCGAAAGGGTCAGAAGAAGGAGGAGGAGATGAAGAAGACAAAGAAGGAGAAGAAGAAGAAGAAGAAGAAGAAGAAGAAGAAGAAGAAGAAGAAGAAGAAGAAGAAGAAGAAGAAGAAGAAGAAGAAGAAGAAAATGGAAGAGCTTAACATTACAGCAGGAAGTTCTTAAAGTTCATAATACCTACATTAAAAAAGTATAAAAAGGAGAAACAAGTCACAGAAAGCTCTTAACTTAAAAGAATTGACATTTGCATCATTGATACTCTGTATGTAGCGTAGGTAGATATATAATACATTGAGAAATAATTCCCAATTTTCCTTTGGTACATGATTGATATGTGGATGCTCTGAAAAGATATCGCATCTTTACTACCGGAAGGTACCTTATGTTATCCAAAAACATTGATAACATATCAAAGGCAGTAAGACACAGATTAGGTGTCTCTATTTTACCTACAAGATGGCTGCCGTACACAAGTGATTTTCATTATTCCATATTTTCGTGAAACAGGCTACATGTGTTTGCCTCTAAATTAATAGAATATTATCCTACCCACCTTACTAAATTTATCCTCTACCAGAGTGAAACTGAAAAGTCCCTCTAATGTCTAATCCCACAGTCTAAACCAGGTCTTAAATGTATATTTCATAGGTAAATAATTAGACACACATCTGCCAAAGTTACGAGTATATTACCAAAGGATCTAATTAGGGAGACCACCTTTCTAGCTTTAGCTTATCAATGCAATACCTTCTTATTCATCAAAATTCCCTTTCATCTCAGATTCTCAGAATACTTTGGGAGTGCTCTTATGTAGGCACGCGGGTTCCCAAATTGTATACCTACGTACGCTCTTGAAATTTACAATCCACTACTTGAAAATCTAAACCTCAGCCGGTAGCACAAAGCTTTCGCCAAAAATGTTGAAATTTGGCCACCTGTGGAGATCGTATCTACCTTTTTTCAATACACTTCTTGTGTGTTACACATGAATGTGTGCTGTCTGGGTTATTTGACGTTATGAGATTCGTAGATTAGCATAAGCTTAACTACACCCAAGACTAATCCTCAGGAAAAGAGAAATATGGGCCCAAACTAGCCATGTAGACAGTGGATTCCTCTGACCATCTTCATCTAAAATAATAATAGAAAGTAAAAATTACATTTCAGGAGAGCAGAGTCGTTTGTGAAAACCTGGGGGTTGCGAAGTGATAATGTACTAGTATAGTGTTTTTACCTTATTACTAAAAACTATTTAAACACCCTATAACTGTTTTATTTATCCTTCCTTCATTTCTGATGCACCCTTTGTTTTCCTGTAATAATTATTATCTCTATTTTCCAGTGAAACAACACTCTTCAACTTTCTCTCCTATAAATTTCAAACTTAATAGTTATGAACTCCTTTGTGGCCTTGGCTCCCGAAACTGTAATTTGAAATCGTCTGTGCTATACTCCTTTTACTACTTTCCTTGTTATAGGTAGATACATAGGATAGGGAAAGTAATGTATTTGTTCTTGGTTCCTGAAACTCCATTTTGGAAACTTCTGTGTTCCTACGAAATCCACAGCGGAGTCTTTTCAGCTCATGTCAACAAATATAAAATGCTCCCACTCTCCTGCTTTCTGTGCTCGTTTGTGTACTTTACAATCAAAATGCTCTTATATTTTTCTTTCTGATCTTGACATCTCTCTATCCCTCCTTCTCTTTCTCTCTCTCTCTCTACTGAAGGCACGTGGATTAAATAGGTACCTTATGTATCTCACGTGACATTGTGACACGTGTAGTGAAAAATTTAGCAGGCGCTAGGCAACTACATATACCTACCCAATACAGAAGAAATTGAAAAAAAAAGGTACCTATACATACCTACCTATTTGTTTCTAAAAACAGATCGACCCGTCGCGACCCGCCGACAAATTATAATCCTCGATCAACTAGCGCGAACGACATGCCCTTAAACAAGGTTCAAGGTCCTTACAAGAAGCAAAAGAAAGAAAAAGAGGGGGGGGGGAGGAGGAAGAAGAGGAGGGGGAGGAGGAAGAAGAAAACAGATCGACCAACTGTTGCATTGCTTTGATGTGAGTACATTGGGCACCTAAATATTTTTATAAGGAAAAATTTAAAGGACACAAAAAAAAGGCGGTTATGTTCAACGAGGTACAAGAAAGTGAAGAGAACGGAGGTGATTCACCTTTTGAGGAGGAACAAAATGGTTGAATTGTACTTACCTTTTACCTTTATATAGTAGGTCTGCACCAAATAGATATGTATGTATGTATGGTCTGGCCGCAAAACCAGTGCCATGATCATAGGCGTGGCTGGTGTGGTGGGAAATTCTTTGGTCCTGTTTGTCTTCTCCAGGTAAGATTCAATGGTGGAACGTCCTTTGTTAGGCTGTGTCCACACACCGTCGACCGACGGGGTCGACCATGTATGGACACATACACAGCTTAATATATTATTTATTGGTCATGAGGACTCTCATAACACCAAAGTTGCCTTTGTACCTGATTGTAATGTTGTTCAGTTTATAGGTAAGTTTTTTTCCTCTTTCCACAAGTTTATTTACACTTTCCACAACTTCAACAACGGGTGTCTTATCATCCTGGAAAAAAGAGAAAGAGAACAGGGTACGAGGAACCGTTCCGAAAACGAACCTTATCTGTCTAGGATGAAGTTCACCTCGGGCGGGAATCGAACCTGCGTTTACTAGAAGTTCCTACTGAGTCTATTAACTATTTTATAACACCACCCTGTGAATTGTGTAACACAACATCCAATTGTACAGTCCTAACACAATTTGCTGAAAAATTGCAAGCCCTTGTTTTAACTTGGGCTTTTGTCTCTTGTTCGATTAAAAAAATATTGTACAAACTCGACCAGAAAGAGGAGGTGGGGAAAAGGACGACGATAGAAGGGGAAGGAGTGGACGAGGAAGGATGGGCTGGAGACATATGGAAAAGAGACAGAGGGACGATAGGGGAGGGAGAAAATAGATGGGAGAAGAAGGAGATCTATGTATGGCAAAGAGGCATGCCAGGGAAGAGAGGAAAAGAGACTCAGAGAATTCAGTTGTTGACATGAAAATGGCGGAAAAAATAAATCCCCTCACCCTCGCTTGCACCTCCTCCCCTGTTTTTTTTTTTTCACACCAGTAACACATATCCTACAATCTGGTGGAATGTCCAGACATTTCAGTGGTGTGTCGGCAACTTCTACAACCTGTGGAGTGCTATTCTAAAACATACCTTTTAGTAGTGTAGAATAGGATAGGTTGAATAGGATA
>NW_007383486.1:4611-5459 GCF_000475195.1 Diaphorina citri | reverse complement strand
TTCTATTCATCACACAAGATGCTTAGATACTATTGTTTCATTTAGACCCCAGTATCAGCACTTCTAGATCAGCCTAACCTATTTATTTCCACAACGCATGTATTATATACATACGTACATCGTACATAGTTCAAATAGTGGATTGAACCTATTACGAGCGTCTGTTGATTACGAAGTGATGGGTCGTGGGTAAATACCCACTGGTGGGTAAATAAAAATTGGGTATTTACCCGGGTATTTATCCACCCCCAGGGTGGGTAAATACCCGGGTATTTTTAAAAAAGAAGAAAAATAAACAAAAAACATCGTCACTTGACTTTTTTTTAATTTCCCGGGCACAATTTGACTGAGGTGCTTCTTGAAAATACCCGGGTATTTATAAAAATTGGGTATTTACCCGGGTAAATGCCCAGGGTATTTACCCCAAAAATAAGTACCCGGGTATTTACCCATCACTAATTACGATTAAACTATTAGTTTTTATTATTATTATTTGTATTATTATTAGTAAGACCTACTTACATAGTTCTTAGTGCTCCGAGTTTTGCCAAAGGATTTTTTTTTTTTGCATACTTGAGTTTTGCCAAAGGAATACTACCTAACCATTAGTAGAGTTTTTTAGAGTCCCCTTGGGCCCTAATAGTGGCTAGATACAGATTTTCTGATAAACTTTTTCCTATTAACCTCGACCTCTCAGAACTTGAGAACTACCTAGGTATATAGGTACCTATTACCTATTATTGCATTTTGCAACAATTAGTTCCTAATGCATGTGTGAGAGAACTATGTTTTTTTTTTTTTTTTTTTTTTTTTTTTTTTTTAAATAAAAAAAAACTAATCCTCTTTTT
>NW_007383486.1:0-3805 GCF_000475195.1 Diaphorina citri | reverse complement strand
GTAAACCTTTTGGGGTTTTTTCCCCCAAAACAAAATTAATTTTATTAAAAAAAAATTATAGGTTTTTTTTTTTTTTTTTTTTTTTTGAGGTTTGATAGAAGGAACTGTAACTGCCAAGGTCTTATCGTCCTGAAATCCAAGAGAGAAGGAAGACAGGATAGGAGAAAGCCAGCCGTTCCGAGAAAGAACATTATCCCATCAGGATAAAATCCGCCCCGGGCGGGAATCGAACCCGCGGCCTAGCGCTTACAAGGCAGACGCACTACCAACTAAGCTAACTAGGCTGGCAGTCATATTGATTTGAATATCCATCTCTGACTTAAAATACTATATTTAGGTTCTCGGACTGTACGTCTGTAGGTACGTACAATTAAACTCAGGTACCTATACCTGTCTGATTAAAGTTTTGCTCTCTATTATTATGTTATTATTAGTCTTAGTCATACCTATGTACAATATGTAGGTACATTTGTATAAATTATTACATGTTTATTATTATACCTAATATGAAAGTATAGGAAAGTACCTAATAGGTATACCTACCCAAAGCTCAGGGCATAATTTCCGCTAACATAGTATAGGAAAGTACCTAATAGGTATACCTACCCAAAGCTCAGGGCATAATTTCCGCTAACAAGACCCTAGGCTTTGCTGAAAATGATCTTACGCGGAGAAAGGCCCGCGGGTATATCGCTTCTGTTTCATTTTTATCGAACAAAGAGAGGTCTAGGTTTTTATTCAAGTTATCGGGGTTTTTTTGGCTGTGAGTTTGTTCGTTTGCAACCTTAGTCATAACTTTGATCAGCCGTTCCGAGAACGAACATTATCCGTTCAGGATAAAATCCGCCGCGGGCGGGAATCGAACCCCTTGGCCTAGCGCTTACAAGGCAGACGCTCTACCAACCAACGAACTAGGCTGGCAGGACTGGTAGCTACACATTCAACATGCATGTCCCATGGGACCTAAAATTCCTCAAATCAGTTATCCATAATCACGCGGAAATTCCATACATATGAACAATAAGTGCTTGATTTAGCGGTATGAATGTAGAACGCAACCAACGAACTAGGCTGGCAGGACTGGTAGCTACACATTCAACATGCATGTCCCATGGGACCTAAAATTCCTCAAATCAGTTATCCCTAATCACGCGGAAATTCCATACATTTGAACAATAAGTGCTCGATTTAGCGGTATGAATGTAGAACACTTCCAACCAAGCTAACCAGGCTGGCAGGTACACATTTAATCGGGGACAGACATGCATGTCCCATTTGTCCCATGGGACCTAAAATTCTTCAAATCAGTTATCCATAATCATGCGGAAATTCCATACATTTGAACAATAAGTGCTCGATTTAGCGGTATGAATGTAGAACAATGAGGCGTATTTAGTGATACATAGTCAATATAACTATCTTCATGAATGTAGAACAATGAGGCGTATTTAGTGATACATAGTCAATATAACTATCTTCTCTTATCATGCACTGATAAGATAACTTGAAGCACTTAGCAGACTATCTCTAGAATATTAGCGGGTCAGGAATTCGCTACTCTGCGGGTATGTGCTCTGTTAATCTGTCAAGACACACAGTCTCAGACATTTGTATTGAATTTGTTCGTTTCTTTTCTTTGAAGAGGCTTGATCGAGGGAACCGCAAATTACTTGTTACTTACTTTTCTCTGTAGGGGATTGATAAAGGGAACCGCAAAAATGGAGGTCGTCTCGAAATCGAAGAGAGGGGGAGGACAAGATAGAAGAAAGCCTGCCGTTTCTTATTTTAGGAACGAACCTGAATATCCGCTTAGGATAAAGTTTGCCCTGGCGATGGAGTTAGAAGGTGCCTTTTTTCGAAATCCATTAAAAAGAAGTTAAAAAAAGCCTGGAGCTGCAGAATTCTAGATACCTCCTATGTAGATTGGGATTACAGAAAGGCAGGTATAAGAAAACGAAACAAGACCAATATTGAGAAGTGTGGATCTAACAACATCTAGGTACGACAGGTAATCATTTTTCTATTATTATTGAACTCATACCTGGAGAACAGCTTGTTATTTACTAGCGAGCTTTACACAACTTGATGGCCCCGTCATCTTGATAATGGCCTAACCGTCTTGAACTTATTGAAGCCGTGTCGGTGTTTATCCTACAGCCATACACGACGACAGGTGACGGAATTATAGGCCCATAAATCCCGCCGTCACCATGGTCCATTCAGTGACGAAGGACGGTGGCCGGAAATTTTGATCCTCTTCCAAAGGAAGTTTGCCAGCCTAGTCAGCTAGGTTGGTAGAGCGTCTGCCTTGTGAGCGCTGGGTCGCGAGTTCGATTTCCGCCCAGCGCGGATTTTATCCTGAACGGATAAGGTTCGTTCTCGGAATGGCGAATGGCTGACTTTTTCCTATCCTGTCTTCCTTCTCTCTTCGATTTCGGGACGATAAGACCTTAGCAGTTACAGTTTTGCCTGTCAAACCTCTTAAAAAAACATACACAAAATGTGTGTATGTTTTAGAAATGCCAATGTTACATGTACTTGTACAATGTACATATCAATGTTTTATTTTCAAAGGGAAGAGATCCACCATTGAAAAAACCTTTCCTTCTGAAAACAGTTATGTAGGTATCTACTGTAGACTGTAGGTAACTGTTTTCTGAAGAATGTTTTCTAAAAGTAAACTCCACTTGTTACCTATTATAATGTAAAAGTGAATCCCATTTTTGCTGAAAATTAAAAGTCAACATCGTCTCTCCGCCTCTGACGGAAAACAATAAGAAGTGTAAACTTAATTATAAAGATTCCCCAGCGGTTAGACTGAGGAATCTTCAAGTCTGTGGTTTCTATCTTGAACAGGGCTGTGACAAGTGGCTGGATTGAGGCTTAGACAATCGGCGAAGGAAAAGATAATAGCTCCGCGTTACCTCAGCGCTTTGCTTGAACTTTATCTTTCTTTTTTGAAGGGTTTTGATAGAGGGAACTGTAACAACGGAGGTCTTATCGTTCCGAAATTCAAGAGAGAATGAAGACAGGATAGAAGAAGGCTTGTTCCGAGAACGAACCTAATGCACTGAGGATAATGTTCGCCCCAGGCGGGAATAGAACCCGTAATCTAGCGCACCCTACCTTCCAAGCTAACTAGGCTGGCCCTCCCTCTCCGTTTCACCCCTGTTTTAGTAAGTTATTTCAGTCGGAATTTACGTACACAATAAAAATTCAGCTTTACTTCTCACTTGAGATGCAGCCGCATGATGTATTGCACACAAAGCATTTCACTCGTAGCGGAGGAAAAGCAGAACTTTCTCATAAAACAAATTCCAAGGACTTTCTTCTCACACTCAAGTTTTCAAGACGAAGATTTCATTTTGGAGGCCCTTATCTTTCTCTAGAATTTTATCGCGTAACCAAGATGGAATAAGCCTGTATGGAGTGTATAGCATTAAAAAGAGAAATTAAAACAGCAAACAGCTCCTTCTAAATTGTTCTTACGAGACTTTCAAATAGCAGGTGTAGGTGGATCAGGTACATCTCCTCATGTGTTCCGATAAAGTGGTTGTCACATCGAAGCGTTTACCCCTTCATGTAAGTTCAATTACAGTTAGTTGTAAAGTAACATCCCAAGATCAATAGGTATGGGATGCGACTATAAATTCGGCCATCAAATTACCGACATACCTAATTATGATACGAATTGGCCCAACTTCAGTGATCGGGAATTAGTGCATACAACGTCGCGTCGACTACATGACGAAAGTATGCATTAAATTTAGTTTTTGGAATGCGGTGTTTTTCTCGAGATGGCAAA
>NW_007383485.1:0-5463 GCF_000475195.1 Diaphorina citri | reverse complement strand
AGGGTGGGTGTATTTCTCCGAAAGAGGATGAGAATTCTGTGAAGTTCTTTGTATGTTTTAGTTTTTGGGATGCACCCTAATTTTTGACAACTGAAAGCAACTGAGGTTAATGACTTAATGTGTGGTTTAGGTGTTTCCGGGCTCGTTTGCTTTTTCTTGAGAATTTTGAAAATGTTTGTCGATATGGGTCAAAGCTGCTCTGATGAAGGTAATGAAGTTGGGATGACGTTAAAATTGTCCTTTTGGTCAGAGTTTTTACTGAACTTGTACCTGAAGTTAAATGAACTGAATGATACCGTAGCAGCTTGTTGTTTTGTTGACTTAAGTTGATCCCTGTGATATTCAGAGGATCAGAAAGCACCATGTGAAATTCTTTGTATATCCAAGGAGTTATCCTCGTTCCCTCCAGGTGTTTGAAGCCACTCTTTCTGTGAACACCCTGTAATCCTTCCTGTATTTGACGGTACACTTTTTTTTCTTCCTAAACGTTCCTTCTCTCTTTTTCTTCTCGCTCAAAAATTCCAAATACTCATATTATGAAAGATCATAAATTCATCCATCATTGCTTATTTCCTTTTCCGTCTCTCTTCCTTTGTCTTTCTCTCTCCCTCCCTTTTTTCTCTCTCGAGTTTAATTCCGAACAATTAAGTTTTTTGTCTTGCCCCCAGTTTTTCTCTTTACTTCTGAGTTTTATTCCATCTTCATCATCATTGTGATAACCGTTTAATACCTTTGCTTCTTTCTCTTCCTTTATGCATTTTTTTTTGCCAATGAAATTCTGTTGGATAATAACTAGGTACCAAAATATACAACTTACAGTGTAAGTTGTGTTTGAGCGAAGTGTAAAGTCTCAGAATTTCATTGGCATCCGCTTGGGGTAAGTACCTTTGTAGGAACTTTTCAGTCATCCTGTGGAAACTTTATGCTACAGCAAGTCTAGCATTCCTCTACTCGTAATGCTAACAGTATAATTTGGACGACGAACGTGATACTCAGAACTTTACAATGAATGAGAGAGAACAGTACCTACTAGTACTCCGTACGCCAAGGTCACTCGTCCATTCATAAAATTCTCATAACTTATCGCACGGTCATGATTCACAAAGTAAATTGTTACATATGTACGTTATACGCTGCTGTTTATGAGTGGCGTATCCTACACATGGAACCTAGGGGGAGCACTACTTTTCTTCCCTTTTTCCGGATCCCCTCCCCCCTTACTTACCACTTACCTGAAAAGTACAGTAGAATAGAATACTTGTAGGTACCTAATTTCTTCTGCAGTCTGCTAAGACTGGACGGAAAACTCCCTTTACTCACGCAGTCTAGATTTTTACTTAAAAAAAGCCAAACTGGGTGGGGGGGGAATAGATATTTCTCGGAAATTCCCATGTTCTTGTGAGAAATTCCTCATATGAGTGCAATTCACAAAAGCTATGGGAGTATCTACGACACTGATCTCAATAAAGTTGAAGGGAATTGCCAAATAAGCAGTAATGAAATTCCTTCGTATTATTTATACATTTATTGTCATTTGGGATTGTGTAATGCCAAACTTGTTGACTTGCAAGGCTACGCTGCTGTTTATGAGTGGCGTATCCTACACATGGAACCTAGGGGGAGCACTACTTTTCTTCCCTTTTTCCGGATCCCCTCCCCCCTACCACTTACCTGAAAAGTACAGTAGAATAGAATATATGTAGGTACCTAATTTCTTCTGCAGTCTGCTAAGACTGGACGGAAAAGTCCCTTTATTCACGCAATCTAGATAGCGTCTTATCTTATTTTTCTTTACCTTTTCCTCCTGTTCAGAAGGGGTCAGCCTCTCAATCAGCCTTGGGGTGACAGCTTAAGGCTGACATTTGGTTTTTGGCTACAAAAAATTTACGAGTGTGTGCCCAGCCAGACTAACTTGGGCTACCAGGTCTAAGACCATCAGCAGATCACCATATACTGTTAACCATGGGCTTATAGCTTCCCCTTTTGAAAATCTCACCCCACGCCACTGCTATATTTATGCTATCAGAAACTCGACGTTGTGTGTAATAGCGAGGCTTGTTATCAGCTGAGGAGCGGCTCAATTAGAGAGGTTGGGTGGAAGAGTGAACGATTCTGGTCTTGTGATTCACAGGGTTGAGTCATTGGAAAGTGATCAAGATCGTGTCATACATAATGAACTTGTATGTGATATAAAAGAAAAATATAATTAGAATAGAATATACCCTGTTTATACTGCCAGAACGAGACTGAAGTCCCTTTCAAAGGTTATAGGGAGCATTTCATGACGCACTTCATATAATGCAAGATATGCATCTGAGGATGCACTCAAGACGCGAAATTGCACGTGTTTAAGGCACAATGATGGATGTCACGATGTTTCCAGGAAACGGA
This sequence comes from Diaphorina citri, assembly GCF_000475195.1. NCBI lineage: Eukaryota > Metazoa > Arthropoda > Insecta > Hemiptera > Psyllidae > Diaphorina > Diaphorina citri. Next base: position 3,072 of record NW_007383485.1, on the reverse strand, counting down.
ATTAGACGTGTTAAATGTCAAAATGGTTAATGTGTCCAGGAAACAATAGTGGATGTGCCAAAGAAACGGCTGCAAAAAACATTTAATTGTATCCTAATAAATGTAAATAATATAAAGATCGAATTCATTCTTCTTTCCCTTCTTCTTCCCTGTCTTTTCTCCCTTTCTCTCTCTCTCTCTCTCTCTTTGTTTCTTCTTCAAATTATTTTACCTCTGTTTCTTCTTCTACTTTCTCTTGTCTTTTCTCTCTTTCTCTCTCAGTACACACGTTGTTATCATTACAAGTTCAAAAGAAGCAAAACTTTGTAGACGTTCCAAGAATAATAACAAACAAACAAAAGTCGGAGAGCGTCTCTCATTGGTCAGAATTTATGGCCCTTTTAGAGTGATCTTTGAGGCCTGGTTTTGGCTCTATTAGGTTCAATCCTTGAGGACCTCTTGGTTTCAATTCAACTTTTGATACCTCTTTACGTTCAAAATTTGAAGCCTGATTTTTGTTTTATCTTAGAGACCCCATTACCCCAGTGTTAGAGGTCCTGTTGGATTCAAGCATGGTCCTGTTAAATGGTTTCAGGTTGGCCATTTTAGGATTAGCTCCACAATGTTCGTGGCCACATTTGGTTCAACTCGGTCCTTCATGCTACTAATGCTGGGGTTTACCAACTCGAGATTGATATGAAGCGAGGATTTCCCTAGACTTAGTAGCCAGGTCAACCTCGGATGGAACTCAATCCTGAGACAACCCATAGTGGTAAAACTCGCGCTTAGTCTTTCGGCTACCACCTGGATTCAACCGTGATACTCGGATCTTTTATCCAGCAGCTACTTCCACTACAGCACCCGTTTCACTTTGAACAACCAATGTTCGGCGCTCAATTGAAAACGAAGGGAATTAAAAAAGTTAACAGAAAGAAAAGAGAAAACTAACTGTAATGTACAGATGTGGAAGGAAAGTATAAAGAATGGAGAGATAGAGAAGGGAGGAGGAGATAACAGAGTTATGTCAGAGCTGATAATCTGGTTTCTCTTTCATCCTGGCTGTCCTTTTAGGTTGTACATAGAATTAGAAGAGGAGGAGAAGAAGTATGAGGAGTGGGAGGAAGGAGGAAAGGAGTGGAAGGCAGAACTGTCAGAGCTGATAATCTGGTTTCTCTTTCATCCTGGCTGTCCTTTCAGGTTGTACATGGAATTAGAAGAGGAGAAAAAGAAGAATGAAGAGTGGGAGGAAGGAGTGGGAGGCAGAAGATAGTAAAGGAGACAATAGAGGAAACTAGAGGAGTAGGTCTACTACATTATCTCCTTTATGTACTGAGAAAAGAAGAGGGTTAGGGATAAAAGACACGTGAAGAGGAGGTGGAGTGATAGAAGGAAGACGAGTGATTTGAGATGGCGGAATAAACAGGCATACAGAGAAACCAAAAGGGGATAAAAGACACGTGAAGAGGAGGTGGAGTGATAGAAGGAAGACGAGTGATTTGAGATGGCGGAATAAACAGGCATACAGAGAAACTAAAAATCATAGCGAAAGTTAACCAAAAGAAAAAGGAGAGAAAAGGCAATGTTAATGTTTTGATGTAGAGAAGAGATAATTTTAACGTTTCTGTTTTTAATCGACTTTGTACCACATACAAGCATGTATCATTGTAAGTAAAAAATATGAATTGAAATTGAATTTAGATAAAGCCTAAAAAGAGGTTTAGGAGAAACACACTAAACAGTAAAGATAAGAGCACAAAGAGTAGGGTTTAGGTTTAGGATAAAGAGATCTCGGATAACGGTAGACCTATGCTGTAAAAACGACTAAAAGTCTGTAGTGGACACTATTGTTCCCATCTTTGACAGGACTGTCAGGAGGCATATGTGTGGAGTTGTCTGCTGTGAACTTTCTCATATTTTATGCTAGACATGGCGAGAAGTTTCACTTTAGATCAGAAACAGTATATTACGAGTTGCTGAAACAAGGTTAAGTAAAAAATATGAATTGAAATTGAATTTAGATAAAGCCTAAAAAGAGGTTTAGGAGAAACACACTAAACAGTAAAGATAAGAGCACGAAGAGTAGGGTTTAGGATAAAGAGATCTCGGATAAGGTTAGACCTATGCTGTAAAAACGACTAAAAGTCTGTAGTGGACGCTATTGTTCTCAACTTTGACAGGACTGTCAGGAGGCATGTGTGTGGAGTTGTCTGCTGTGAACTTTCTCATATTTTATGCTGGACATGGCGAGAAGTTTCACTTTAGATCAGAAACAGTAAATTACGAGTTGCTGAAACAAGGTATTGAATTTGAAACACTTTAGATGAGACATATTCTATTAGATTTTGTTTAGACTGCTGGAGTAAAGGGATTTTTTATCCCATTTGACCAGGATAAACAATTTATTATTCTATTTTAGTGAAAATCAAATGTGTATTTTTCTCGAGAGTCTATTGAGATCACTGACGTCTGCAAGTCTGTCTTGTGTAAGTACTTACATACCTATTCATTGTCCTGAGTATTGGTATTGAAATAAGTTTGAAATTTATGCCCTTTTATTTCAATGCTTCTTTGTCCTTTTGTTTCAGGTATGTAAAATTCAGCAATGACATACATCATGAAGTGCGAAGTTAATTAATCAAAATAGAATTTCCAAGAAACTTCACCGGACGATGAACTATGTGAGTGTTTCATAATCTCTTTAGATAGAAAATTAATAATAACAAAATATGTAGAATCTTTTCAATGTTTTTCCTGTAACAAGAGTTTTTTTTTTTTTTTTTTAGGGTGTTACTGAAGTAGGTACCTACTGATTGAATAGTCAATAGTTGGAGGTCACAAATCACTACTTCCAACTACCCTATTTTCCAGGACGATTCCTTTATAAATACAATTAACTTCTCTGAATCAAGGCCTCCCTAACTTGGAGTCGTTAGGGCATCCTTCCAAACCCTCATCATCAAACGGAAAATAAATACAAAGTAAATAATTAAGAAATAGAAAAAGCTAAGGCAAATATTTTTTTATTTACAGTATTTTTTTATTTACCCTTTTTCTTAACCAGGCAAGAAGACAGGAAAAGGGGAGGGATTTCTC
>NW_007383484.1:3850-5463 GCF_000475195.1 Diaphorina citri | reverse complement strand
TCAGTTTATAACACATATTGATAGTATATCTGCAGATGCATAGTATGCCTGGATATCCATAGAATACATTATACACAGTTGTACCATTGTCTGGACGCATAACCACGGATATAATACTGAGTGTTACAGTGTTATCAGTGCACTGGTGAAATGGACCCCATTTTATAAATAATTTCTCATTTCCTACATAAAACTTGGGAAAATGTGTGAGAAATTTTGATTGATTTAATTTTGTCTCAGCAGATAGAAAATCTTGGAAGTGCTAAAGTTATAAAAATCCAAGTGGTCCTTTTACAACAGTAACTAAGGGTGTAGATCTGAAGTGGACCCCATTTTATAAATAATTTCTCATTTCCTACATAAAACTTGGGAAAATGTGTGAGAAATTTTGATTGATTTAATTTTGACTCAGCAGATAGAAAATCTTGGAAGTGCTAAAGTTATAAAAATCCAAGTGGTCCTTTTACAACTAAGTAACTAAGGGTGTAGATCTGTAGATGTGCCCTTGGGCATTGGCTGATTGACTCATCAGCTGGTTTTTAGCCCCTAAAAGTGGCCCATGGTAAAAGACCATTTCAGTCCTAATCAAAGTAATATATTATTCCATCCTTCTGTTACCGCTACCATCCTGTACGCTGTACAGTACTGTACACGTTGTAAACGCTCTATGGATTCGCATAGAAGACGAAGAAGCAGCATCAGAAGAAGAAGATCGTCCTCTTCTTCTCAAGAAGAAAGAGAAGAGGAAGAAGAAGTCCAGGCGTAGTCTACCTGTGTATGAAGATGGTATAGGTTGGTAGTGACCCACTTCTGAAGGATTACACGCAAGTTATCTGATATTTGGATTAGAGCTCTCATCATCCTCATGTCGTGTTCATCTGACAACCGGATTGGCGGACGCTAGAGTAGTTCTGATAATCCCCGGTTAACATACCCTGGTTAACGTTGTGGTTAACCTACTGTTTAGTGATCGAGAGTTGGTATTCTGAGAGTTGTTGGTAACGTCTTCTATCCCGGCCGTTGCGTTGATAAATCCCTTATCCCTATCTTGTGATAGAAAGGGAAGAAAAATAATTCAAGATGAAAATATTACTATGGACAGAGTCAAGACAGTTTCTATTGATCATTGAAATGGAGAGTTAAGTGGAAATGAGAAGTGGTAAGACGGGTATAGTCATTTTGAGCTTCAACCCTCGGGTATCTCAGGGTGGTAGCTCGGCCCATTATTGTCATACCTGCCCATAATGGTCCCTACACTGTCCATGATAAAATTGTCAGTTGGGCTCTAAATAAACATGAGTAGGTACTGTTCATTCTATTGTGTTTTGTGGAGCAAGTACTTTTCTATCGTAGGTGTGCTTACCTTGACTTTATGTTTTTATATCAATATGTTCTAATGTGTTAATGCATTAAAAGTGTTACATTGTGTATTTTTACGAGTTAACATTGAGTGCTCTTTCGGTCCAATCTTAGTTGAAGGATGATTTTAATTTTGGTTAAATGTCAAAGTTTGGTGTGTATCCAAAGAGTTCCTGATAATTTGTCATGGCCTACTCTGTGTGTTGTTGTTTTCGTTTTTTTTTTGTTTTTTTTTTTTTTTTTTTTTAATTTTT
>NW_007383484.1:0-3524 GCF_000475195.1 Diaphorina citri | reverse complement strand
AAAAATTCGCCCGTGGCGCTCAAAATTCGATCGGACTGCATTTCTGAAAAGTTTGGGGGGAGAGGGTGCTTCGCTATGTTCATATGTAGCCCGCATACACATGGAAGTTGGAAACCCCTGACCTATTACATGGAAGTCAACAAACAAGAAGAATACATCAAAATGAAGCTATACTAAATAGCGTATTGCTTCTGGATCCAATTACTGGGCTCTGGGTCTGGCAAGAAAGCTTGTAATGACTGTGAGAATTCAATGAAATTGTTTGATACAAAGAAATGAATGACAGAATAATTTTAACATTACAGTCCACAAACTTAAAGGAGGAAAAAAAACGACTGGTGAACTCATGAATGACTTGATAATCGTCACTTTGAACAGCTCAAGAATAAGATCAAGTTTTTTATTTGCTTTTAATTTAGTTCTTATAAAAAATCCTTTTTTTCTCTCTCTCCTTGGACTTCTTGGAATCGGATACATTCCTCAACAAGTATTGACAATTAGATCTTGAAGAGATATTGGCAATTAAAAGAGATCACAGTCAAACAGTCCAGACAGGATCAATTTGATAAACTTCTGACTCAAGAATCATATCAAGTAGTCAATGACGTCAACGATCGAGGTATACTTGAACGATTAGCCGGGTTAAAAGTTCACTTAAAGGTGGGTACACACGGTCAAAATAATGGATGGAGTCTAATTCGAATGGTTATTCATTGTAAACGGCAAGTCAATTTCGTGGATGCATTTACTCACGCGATGGATTTTCGATTTGCGGAGCCGCAGCCCATAGAATGGACTTATGGATCTATACCTTAAGAAGTCGTGTGTAGCTACCTTAAGGAAAGAATCTTGTACTTTTATCCGTGAAAAATAAGCTTATTTAATTTGTCTTCAAACATGGAATTGGACAAGTAATGGTGATAATGAGAAAGTCGTCTGCGTATGTTGATTGCATTTAATTTTCTTTCTATAAATGACTGTCTCAATTATCTGATTTGCGAATTGTTTAATGAGAACTTTTTACATCACGTCTTATCCAGCGTTGAAGTAGATAGCTAGATAGTACAGATTGTACCCTTAGAGGACTTGATAATTTAATCAGTCTCACAACTCACAACAATCTTAATTTGGACACGAAAAAGTTCCATGTTAAGTAAACCACAACCAATCATATCCCGCGAGTCTGGCTAGCAAAAGCTGTCCATCCAATTCTTAGCATCATATCTCTGTCCACACAACTGTCATCAATGATAAATACCTAATATGAATCAACCGATCAACATGATTCCTCATTAATCTGAATGATTCATTTCCCAGGATACCTACGCCTTCCGAGTTCAGATAGTTATCTTCGATGTTATATAACTTTTCTTGTCCCTATGAGCAATGGTCAATTGATCATCCAAGTCATATATTTAAATGACTTGTTACTTTGATAGGACGTTCATCTATTAAACACAACATCCTAAGTACTTTGATAGCTTGTTCATCTATGGAACAATAATGGAACATAACATCCAATACTTTTCTGTTCAAAACAATCTCTGCCTCATGGGTTCGTCCTGTCTATTTTTACTTCCCTTCGAAACTCCAAAGGTGGTAAAGCTGTCAAGAAAAGGTCGCCCGTGTCAACCATTGTACACCTACTGTGTGTAAGACTAAAATAATGGAATAATCTTCCGGTTAACTTGGAGGACCTGTTGATCTTTTACTCTGATAGCGCAGAATATTGCATCTCCTCTGTTTCGAAGCTTGTTTCGTAACAATGAAAGAGCTGTCATACTGTCTCTTGTAACAGAGGGCGTCCGATGAAACGAAATGCAAATTGTGCAGACATAACGGCATAACACAAGAGTTCCATAAAATAACCTTTCGAAATTTCCAAATATGTATTTACAAATGGAATACCAACAGAAAATCGAATGGCAGAATCAAAGAAGAAACCGAAATTCAGGCACATCCTCTAAAAATGTACCAATCTACCAATGTTTGCTTGCAGTAAACCCGGCACTTACAGGCTGTCTAGCAACCGTAGTACCACTGCTGGACCAACGTGATTCTATTATTGCAAGAGTAGTTCGTTTTTTGCATAAAATTAAATGCAATGGTTACAAATCCGCAGTCTGTTTACATAATAGAGCTTGTGTGTGGGTGTGTCCGATGTCATCCTATACCATCTCGTCGCCTGGTTTCAATTCAAACTGGATTTAAATTCGTGTCAGTGTTGTGGACGAATGTTTTTAGGTCTGAGCGTTCCGAGAGGTGTCTCGATTTGGGTATTCCCAGTCATTGAGATCAGAATTATAATCACTAAGGATTCTGTCGGAAAGAAGATTGCCCGAAGACATCCTACACCAGATGACCAGAGCGTAAGCATCCTTGTGTTAGCAGTATTGTATTTATCAAAGTTAAAGAATCCTGCTTCGACTTTTGTTGTCACATGAAGAACAACCCTTTCTTTCTGCTAAGATCCAATGAGATTTATCTCATTAGGCTCGCCTTTTTCGTTGGAATTTAAATCTCGATTGCTCTCACGAATGTACCCTCTTCTTCTAAAGAGATTAAATGTCAAACTGTACCTACCTATGATGTGTTGGCAAGGTGCTTTTAAATAAACATGCCTCTCTGATAATTCATGAGGTCGACAATACACCTATTTCTGTCTAAGTAGGTTCGCACTCGACAGTTTTGGGCTTGGTTCTATAGGAATCAGCAGAAATATGTATCCAACAAGTCTTATGCCATTGTTTAGCCTGCCTCGTTGGTGTAGTGGTCAAGGCGCTCGCCTGGTAAACAGGGGGGCGTGGGTTCAATCCCAGCCGAGGTATGGAATTTTATCTCAATATAATTTGAGAATTTGACCACAATAATAGTATTAGCCTACAGCTGGAGTAAAGGGACTTTTCAGTCCTATGCGAGCAGTATAAATAAGCACTATCTTTATTATTATGCATTAAACAATGGCCATACACTGACGGCGTGCAAATTTAGCCGTCATGAGATTTCTCCAGTGACATTTAATATGTGAGATAAGACTGGTATAAATAATACCAATGTTGACATAAGACACGAGACATAACATAATGGCATAGATATTACATTCATATACCTATTGCATACTATTATACGGATGGTAAATAGGGTCAGGTGACTGAAAAGATATTTCTTTTTGGAATAGTTTCAGTTTCAATCCATCTTATCCATCCTTGTTTGTCTTAAACGGTACAAATATGTCTAATTTTGGCTGTTTAGTGGTCAATACGTACATTTTTTGTTTGATTTGTGTATCTTGCTGATGACTGAAAAGTCCTTTGGTATACAAAGAGGTGGCCTTGCGCTCTCAATCCCCTCAAACAAGTGGGTTGAATTTCATGAATTTCACCCTCTTTTTGTTTGAGATTTTGTCTACATACTCGTGATTATGTATAGCATGTGTAGATTTCAAACTTTTTCCAAGAAAAGAACATAAGTCACAAGTACTTACCTTCTTATCCAAAGCTCTTTATAGTTGAAGTTTTTTCATC
>NW_007383483.1:0-5290 GCF_000475195.1 Diaphorina citri | reverse complement strand
TCCGTGATTAATAATTTTATTAATACATACATAATAATAATTCGCTCACAATGTAGTTAACCACATTGAGAATTGAGAATATTGAGATTGGTCTGCCTCACATTGGAAGCGTAGTCGTGTGACTTTTCATAGGGTCGAATCGCGCCAGTAAAAGTCTTCAAGCATAAGTGCTTGTCACAAATATCGTTCCTCGCTTATATAAGGTTATGGGCAGTCAGAAACTGAAAGCATTTACCTACTTGGGACAAACCATATCATTCAAGAATAGAATTATCTAACAATGAAATTTCCAGACGTATAACTTTGAGCTGGAAAAAATTCTGCACCCTCAAAACTCAAAAACACTTTTACAAATAGGTAAAAAGCTATTCGATGTTAAAATACGCCTCTTGTCATCTCCACAGACCGCGGCCTCTTCCCCCACCGCACCCGCCCTATGACGGCCTCGGAATGGCCCCCCGCGTCTCCTTCCGCGCGTCTGGCCGGTCGGCCTGGCCTCGTCACCGAGTTCTCACCGTCATTTTTAGTGCCATGTCTGGGTTGGAGCCGGACGCTCTCGCGTTACTTATGGAAGCGATATTCACGACGTCTTAACTATCGGAGACCTCCCTTCCAGCTGCCAGCGGGTTTGTATTTTACCAATTCTTAAGTTGGGGACGTATGTTTGATCTGTTGGGACTTCAAACAAGGGAGTAATTAAGCTTGGTCCTGACTTGGGGACTTAAACAGGAGAATCAACCTGCATTTTCACTTCGCTAAGTAATACAAAGGTTGAGTGCGAAGGGCATCCACTCGGTAAAATTTGTAGCCAAAACCAATGTCAGTCCCAAAGCAATCATCCTAGTAGGGCAATTGCGAGGGCTGACCGAAAAGCCAACCCGCTCTGTACACGGGAAAATGCGAAGAAAAAGAAAGAATTGGTAGGTAGTAAGTTTTGTGTTTTCAAACTCTTTTTATTTTTATTCAAAGTGGCAGAACACAGACCGCCCTTGATCATCTCGTTTCGTTCCCACTCATACAGATCCCACCACACCTCACCTCACGGCCGTCAACTTTGCCGAACTGCTCAAAGACCTCACTCATGCATTCCCAATTCAGACCTGGCCCCGGGTGCCAATACATTGGGACCTGGCGTAGTGACTTTTGATAACGAACTGTCGGCGAAGACAGCACGCAGGGCGTTGAAAGACTCAAACCCCCTCGATCCCTGCCACAAGACTCGACAAATGACGTAAGCCCGCTCGGACTTTCAAGTTTTTCAACTGATTCGGCTGAAAATGGTGCTGCCAGAAGTGGCGTACCTCAAGGCTCGACGACAGGTCCAGGGAAGTTTTGGTTCTTCAAAGATGGAACCTTGCGACCAACAAAAACCCGGAGTGCGCATGTTTGGCCGTTCCAGAACCCTGACAGCGATAGGATTGTGGAGCAGCTCATGTATATTCCGGAGACTTACGACCCGAGTCGTGTGAAAACTGTAATGCTGTCTCATTGGAATCTGATGGATATGAATGTCTTCGAAAGCTGCCCTGTCAGCGCTTGCAGGTAAAGACTAATGACTAATGGTGGATTCCACCAATGACTTAACGAGAGATTTCATTAATGGGAGAAAATCCATAATCCAAAAATTAGTTTCTAGTGACCCAAAAAGGAGAGGTTTTTAAAAACTCATGTAAGCCAGCGAACAACCGATTCCTCTATGATTGCAGTGATATCACTACCGAATCCTATAATGGGAGAAAATCCATAATCCAAAAATTAGTTTCTAGTGACCCAAAAAGGAGAAGTTTTTAAAAACTCATGTAAGCCAGCGAACAAACGATTCCTCTATGATTGCAGTGATATCACTAATCGAAGAGAGAAGGAAGACAGGATAGGAGAAAGCCAGCCGTTCCGAGAACGAACATTATCCCATCAGGATAAAATCCGCGCCGGGCAGGAATCGAACCCGCGGCCTAGCGCTTACAAGGCAGACGCACTACCAACTAAGCTAACTAGGCTGGCAAGCCGTTCCTTGAACGAGGGTCCAAACAGTGATGTAACGGGGGGGAGCGGGGGTGGGTGCTCCTCTAAATACGGCCCTGGTCTTCAGTTTCAGGGGTTTTATCCGCCATTTGGAAACAAACTACCCGCCTCCTCAAAGCTCATACATCCTGAGTGGGCCGGGGAACACCCTTAGCGCGCAAATACAGTCATGACATCGGGAACACCCCTACTTATACCTACTAACAGGCGATTACCCAGATGTTCACATTGGTCACCAGTCCGGACACTAACCACGCTCAACGTTGCAATAATAAAGCGGAAAATGCAAACATTTCCTTCTATAGTTCATCCAGATCAATGTGGCAGCAATGAGTCATCAACCCAAAATGAAGGAACCAATCAGATTGCAGGAAATCCTTCCATTGTTGCAATTGAGGTAAAGGTCTATTTTTGATAAACTCAAACAGTGATGTGACGGGGGGGGTGGATGCTCCTCTAAATACGGCCCTGGTCTTCAGTTTCAGGGGTTTTATCCGCCATTCGGAGACAAACCACCCGCTTCCTCACAAGCTCATACAGCCTAAGTGGGCCTGGGAAAACCCCTTAGCGCGCAAATACAGTCATGACATCGGGAACACCCCTACTTATACGTACTAACAGGCGAACCTTAGCGCGCAAATACAGTCATGACATCGGGAACACCCCTACTTATACCTACTAACAGGCGATTACCCAGATGTTCACATTGGTCACCAGTCCGGACACTAACCACGCTCAACGTTGCAATAATAAAGCGGAAAATGCAAACATTTCCTTCTATAGTTCATCCAGATCAATGTGGCAGCAATGAGTCATCAACCCAAAATGAAGGAACCAATCAGATTGCAGGAAATCCTTACATCGTTGCAATTCAGGTAAAGGTCTATTTTTGATAAACTCCCAATGAGTCATCAACCCAAAATGAAGGAACCAATCAGATTGCAGGAAATCCTTACATTGTTGCAAATGAGGTAAAGGTCTATTTTTGAAACACTCTCTCTTCTGAAATGCAGAGGTAGCTCTAAGTTCAGAGGTTTGATTCCAGAACAGGTAAGGTGCATATCGCCTTACCTGACATTGTTTCACTGTCGGAGGAAGCACTGTGCAATATACCTTCCCCTGACATGTTTGGCAACAATGCCCATTCTAAGTTCAGAGGTTGGATTCCAGAACAGGTAAGGTGGATATCGCCTTACCTGACTTTGTTTCACTGTCGGAGGAAGCACTGTGCAAGTGCAATATACCTTCCCCTGACATGTTTGGCAACAATGCCTATAAAATGCAGAGGTAGCTCTAAGTTCAGAGGTTGGATTCCAGAACAGGTAAGGTGGATATCGCCTTACCTGACTTTGTTTCACTGTCACTGTCACTTTGTCGGAGGAAGCACTGTGCAATATACCTTCCCCTGACATGTTTGGCAACAATGCCTATTTTTTTGCTGTAACATTGATCTGGGCACACTATAGGTGTTTTGCCCTTGAATCAGTTGATTGAGTTCAAGAAGTCAATCTGATATCAGATGAATTCATTAACGATTGATAAGTCACCGGATTTAGCTGCTAGGAAAAACATCTGCTGACCTAATGAATAATCAAATAACTACCTAGCCTAGCTATTATCACCATAGTATTAAATCATAATCCATTGATATTCCAAACATGATTTTTTCCTGCATGTGAGAGGCAGACGTTTAACTCTGTCAATAGGAAAAAGGTGAATTCATTAACGATTGATAAGTCACCGGATTTAGCTGCTAGGAAAAACATCTGCTGACCTAATGAATAATCAAATAACTACCTAGCTATAATCACCATAGTATTAAATCATAATCCATTAAGCGTGATTTTTTCCTGTATGTGAGAGGCAGACGTTTAACTCTGTCAAAAGGAAAAAGGAGCCAGCCTAGTTAGCTTAGTTGGTAGTGCGTCTGCCTTGTAAGCGCTAGGCCGCGAGTTCGATTTCCGCCCGGGACGGATTTTATCCTGATGGGATAATGTTCGTTCTCGGAACGATCGGACCTACCTATCCCCCAACTTTTCTTGTTACCTCCTATTACTTTTCTTGTTACCTGATTGTTATTTTAGGAACTAAGAACTATGTAGGTTAATTGGTAGCTAGGTAAAATAAAAGTAACTAATTTTAATTTTAACCTGACTAATTATGAACCCACGCCCTCCTGTTTACCAGGCGAGCGCCTTGACCACTACACCGCCGAGGCAGGTATGTTAGAGGCAGACGTTTAACTCTGTCAATAGGAAAAAAGATGTTTGATAGAGGGAACTTGAATGTTCTGAAAGAATAGGTAGAAGAAAGACAGGATAGGCGAAAGCCAGCCATTGCGAGAACATACCTTATCCGTTCAGGATAAAATCCGCACCGAGCCAACGAGAGAAGTCAGTGAGTACTAGAAGGACTTGGCCGTTTCGAACGACTCAAAACGATAAATGTAAACAAACTTGGAACAAATTTTGAGTGGATTGGAACACATCACGTGCCTTCAGGCACACTCCATTTGTTAAGGGTCTAGGCATTGCCTTGCCCTTGGGATCAATTTAATTTGAATTTTGGCGCCAAACCGCACCGAGAATCGAACTCGCGGCCTAGCGCTACAATAGATCAGTTGCGCTTACTTGGGTGATGTTTCAAAGTCATAGAGCAGGAAACTTGAGGACCAACGGAATTTTTCTTTTTCTTCTACGACTTCTAGATCCCAAGATAAATTGATTTAAAAATGCCGGTAAATCGTGAACTTTGACGTCACGGCATACGCTCCCGTAGGCGATGACGTCACATCAAATGTCCCGAACAAGGCTCCCTCGCAGGCAACGCATTAATGTGTTTGTGGTGTGCGCATACATTTCTTCGCAGTTCTTTCTGCTACTCCGCTAGCAAAAAAAAAAAAAAAAAGGTAGGTAGAGGTACCTAAGTATATACTGATTTTCTCTAATCACGGTCAAATAAACTACGGGCTAAAAAATTCCCGGAGGGACGGACCCAGCTTTGTTTTGTGTTAAGATGAATCTGGATTTTATGGATCCATAATTAGAGTCGGACAAAAAAGTCTTATCTTAGGTATTAGTTTTCTCTTACCTGGACTCGGTTGCTGGATCCTACAGGAAATAGCAGGCTCCGGTCCTGTGTTAGTATGACCGGCAATATTATAGCTAGTACCAGTAAGATGGTACCAAGTGGTAGTCCGGATACTAGGTCCATCATCCGGACTCAAAACCGTACTGTCTCCGGACTCAAATCCAACCAAACATGGGTC